>NC_079448.1:47301221-47328721 GCF_903798145.1 Danio aesculapii | reverse complement strand
GCTAACATATCCAGCATATGTTTTACGCAGCGGATGCCCTTCCAGCTGCAAACCATCACTGGGAAACATCCATACACTCAATCACATACACTATGGCAAATTTAGCTTATTCAATTCTCCTATAGCGCATGTCGTTGTACTGTGGGGGAAAACACCTGGAGGAAACCCACATGAACATTAAAGTTCTCAAAATATAATTTTATCCTGCATTTTTTGTAAAGGAAAATGAAGGTGTAGGTTATATAGGTAGCTGTTAAATGCAGATCTTCTTTATACAAAAGGTGAAAAATCACCTGCAAGTTCTGAAAGAGATCAAACCTCAGCCAGGTAAGGAAAAGTAATGCAAAAGTAACTCAAAAGCAACGTAACGCATCACTTTGCATAAAAAGTAACTACAGTAAGTAACGTAAGTAGTTACTTTTTGAAGGTAGTAACTCAATATTGTAATGCACTGCTTTCTAAAGTAACTTTCCTCAACACTGCTATTAATTACTAGCTTATTACCTGCTTATTATTAGGATATTAACTTTTTATTAGTAGCTATAAAGTATAATCTTGTTCTACATTCCTAATAGGGCTGCACAATATATCATAATAGCATTGATTTTTATGACAATTTTTTTATTTTTTTTAGGTCAACAGTTTCTCCATCAAAAGGACCCTCTACGTCAGAAGCTGCTGGTCAGCCCACGATTCAGGACACATCTAAAAAACAAATAGTTATGTGCCATCATCCAATCATGCTATGGACCTGAACATTGCAGTCGCTTTACTTCATATTAGATTAAAGACCTATCTGTTCAGTAAAGCATACACTTAGTGCACCACTTAGGGGGCTTCCACACAGGTTCTGCATCTTGTTTATATACACTATGAACAGCAGCTACGCTAATTATTCTCTTTATTCTCCATTTCCACCTGGGGATACTCTTCCCGAGGCCCTCAGACTATGCAGAGTCACTGATTCGATCCAAGACCAACGACGAGATGATCCCAAGGTTTCCATATCCTGGACCAGGCCGTATCCTGAGCAGCTACTGTGGTGGTCATGGAAGAGTGGAGAACATGAGACTGATTCCTGTGACGCTCCAGAGACAGACGAGTCTTCGCTGAGGCCAGCTTCCAGCCTCCGCCACTGAGACTGCAGCTCTGCACAAGACGTTTGGCCAGCGGAGAAATTAAAATGATCGTGCCCAACTGAGTCTGGTTTCTCTCAAGGTTTTTTTTCTTCACTTTCGCCTTTAGTGAAGTTTTTTTTCCCTCTCCGCTGTTGCCACTGGCTTGCATGGTTCAGGATCTGTAGAGCTGCGCATCGTTGGATTTGCTCTTCAATATTTGGACTCTCAGTAGTGATTATTAAACCACACTGAACTGAGCTAAACTGAACTGAACTTAAACACTACAAACTGAACTACACTGTTCCTATTTACTGTGACCTTTTATGTGAAGCTGCTTTGACACAATCTACATTGTATAAGCGCTATACAAATAAAGGTGAATCTACATATCCAAAGTAAATAAAGCTTTACAAAGACGCCTTTTCAAGTTATAAGGACATCTTGTTTTTGAAACTAATGAAGTCAATGATGTATTTTAATTATGTTGCCTGACATGTTTACGGTTCCAAAATATTTGAAATGTTTCTTAAAATAAAATATTTTGTGTCCAATAGGGAAAAAGATTGTTGTTTTTCAGCAAGACATTTAAAAAGCAGATATCTTAGAGCAGTAATCACAATACCGTGAACTTTTTATCCAAGTTTATCATACTGTCAGACATTTTTAGCGGCCCAAACCTACCTGGTATAGTGTCGAGTTTGTGTCTGAGCTCCTCATTCTCCTGCTGCAGACTGAGCACCTCCTGCTCCAGCTCCACACACCGCGGACAGCAACCCTCCTCCTCCTCATCCTCCTCTGGCAGTGTGGAAGACGGGTGTCCGTATGACTCTGATGGCGCAGGAGACGCCCATCCGCTCAGATTCTGCCTCGGGGATCCCGACGCCACGGGCTCCGCATCCACCTGCCGGCAGCGCTCGCCATCAGACGGCTGCGGCCCCGACAGCAGGTAATTCTGCAGAGACTCTGTGAAGATGCGTAGGAATGTGGAGGTTTGCTGCTGGTTCCACTGGTTCCCCCGCTGGGTCTCTTCTCCTGCGTTCTCCACTGATGGAGACCTGGGTTTGGAGGAGAGACGCTCTTCTGGAGACAGGCAGCTTTCCTCTTGTTTGATGAGTGCGGTGGAGATGGAAGAGGACGGAGGGATGAGGGACGGCTGGGGTTCGAGGAGGCGGCCGTTGCTGTTCAGAAGACTGAGGACTCGACTGCACTGCTGCGCAAAGGCATCCAGGATCAAACGGTTTTCTGGAGGGAGAGAAAAACAAATGGATTAGTCTGTCTAGTATTTTTAGTTTAGTATTATGTATTTCTGCTTTAAAACTGTTTTAATCTGTTTTTAATCATTTTTATCCTTTGTTGTTTTTATTTTTTATACTTTTATTTTTTCTTGTCTATGTACACTGGTGTCATTACTAAAGATATCTAGTTAATATAACTTCACATTACGGGGCATCACAGTGGCGCAGTGGGTAACACAATTGCCTCACAGCAAAAAGGTCGCTGGTTCAAGCCTCGGCTGGGTCATTTGGCATTTCTGTGTTGAGTTTGCATGTTCTCCCCATGTTCATGTTCCTCCGGGTGCTCCGGTTTCCCCCACAGTTCAAAAACATGCGCTGTAGGTGAATTGGGTAGGCTAAATTGTCTGTAGTGTATGTGTCTGAATGAGTGTTTCCCAGTGATGGGTTGCAGCTGAAACGGCATTCGCTGTGTAAAACATATGCTGGATAAATTGGCATTTCATTCCACTGTGGCGACCCCAGATTAATAAAGGGACTAAGCTGAAAAGAAAATGAATGAATGAACTTGACATTGCTTAAAATATCAAGTTTTGGCATCAAAACTTAAACAGGTGTGTTTAACTTACTCATTAGGCAGCAAAAAAATTTGCCCTGACAAAAATTCTGCCTTGACAACCATGCTGATATAATTCTGACTTCATCCGGATACTAACAGATGTGCAAATATAGATGTATTTTAGCTATATTTGAGCTGTCAGCGGAAATCTAATTGATGTCTAACCATACTCTAAAAATAGACTAGTCATAGACAGATTAGACAGACTTCACATGTGAAGTCATTCATTCCTGTCTATTTTTGGACTATTATTAGATTTTCACTGACAGCCCAAAATTAGCCAAGATGTCTATGTCTAATCTTTTAAACAAAAAAACATGCTTGCTCTGTTGTATATGAAAGCCTGCACTATGGCTGTGCAATATGTATCTTTATCAATATAAATAAATAAATATTATTATATTTATTTATACAACAGTTCTGTCTGGTTCTCAAATCTGATTGGCTGATAGACATGTAATATTGTAGTAATAACAGCCCTCCCACAGACTCCTCACCCTTGTGTATTACTCCGCCCACATAGAGTGACAGCAGATCAATAAACTCACTACAGTTTGACAAATATTGCAGCTGTTGGACAACATCATGTATAATTGACGATTTTTAGGCGAGAATGTAGTTGTTTATACTGCAACTATACAGTTCATTTATAAGTATAGTGCCTATTTTAAATATTTATAATTTCTGAGATTCAGCGCGTCGGCTTCCATTAGCCTGTCATACTGAGCAGAGCAAAGACAGTTGACGTTCCGCCAAAAGATGGCGACAGAGGCCGCATAATAAGTCCTTAGAGAAAAAAAAAACTCTGCTTAATTTCAAACCACAGCTGAACAACTCATTATAAAACTGGTAAGTGACTTTCCAAGTCGATCTCTGTCTTTTGTATGTTGTAGTGCTGTGTTTATACCATAGTAATCTGGTAGTGAATGTGTTGCTCTGGCTTTTCCAGGGTTAATTATTGTGATATCCTGATTGCATACTGGGAAAACTCTGTAGACTGATGGCATTTCATGCTGTTCAGAGTTATAATCTTAAAATGTGAGAAAAATCGCCTGTTTTGTCAACACTAGTCATTATGCTAGAGAATCATTCAAATACTAACTATAAAATGACGTTGGTGAATGAACAATGGTTTCGGCTGTTCTGACGTCAGCTGCAGATGTGAATGAATGGCAGAAGAAAGTAGTTCCTCATACAAAAAGGTTTTTGAGACTCTCTGTGTTTGATTTTCTTTTTTATATACATGACTATGCCGTGGAACTGTTGTAAACGCAATATCACACTCGTAGCAGTGTGATGTGGCTGTATATCGTCACTGGTGGGTCATCAACTTTTTCAAAGTGTTTTATATTTTATTAATATTTATACTTAATCAAACATTTTGCCTGGAGATCTACAATAAAATGCGGAATATAATCCTACATAAACAAGAACATTTTAAAATAATTACATAAAAATGTAATAATCATAATAGATTTTTAAAAATGTAAATAAAATAGTTCTTTGCATGTGGTCAAAGCCTATAAATTATAAATTGATTGATTATACAAAAAATATAATATTTTGTGATATACATTCACCGGCCACTTTATTAGGTACACATGACTAACCACTCGTTAACACAAACTTCTAATCAGCCAATCACATGGCAGCAACTCAATGCATTTAGGCATGTAGACATGGCCTCCACAGTCATCAGTACTCAATCCAATAGAGCACTTTTGGGATGTGGTGGAATGGGAGACCTAACAGACGTCTAAAAATAATCCAAAAATAAACCAGTCATTAGACAGACTTCACATGTGTATAGTCATTCATTATTGTCTATTTTTGTTTATTGTTAGACATCTATTAGATTTTCACTGACAGACCAAATATAGCCTCGGTTTAGCAAAGACGTCTATGTTTGGATGTCTATTAAACACCTTTTAAACACACATACACATACACACTTGCTTGCTTGATTGTACTTGAAAACCTGTAGCATTAGCCAGAATAACATTGAAGCAACCCGCCAAGCTATTCTGTTTAAAAGACATCTAAACACAGAGGTCGTGGCTAAAATGAGGCTGAATTTGGGCTGTCAGGGAAAATCTAATAGACGTCTAACAATAATCCCCAAATAGACTAGTCATTAGACAGACTTCACATGTGTAGTCATTCATTCCTGTCTATTTCTGAATTATTTTTAGATGTCTATTACATTTAGCCCAAATTTAGCCTCGTTTTAGCAAAGATGTCTATTAGGCACCTTTTAAACACACATACACACACAAACACATGCTTGCTTGGTTGTACTTGAAAACCTGTAGCATTAGCTTGAATAACATTAAAGCAACCCGCCAAGCTATTTTGTTTAAAAGACATATAACCATAGACGTCGTGGCTAAAATGAGCCTAAATTTGGGCTGTCAGGGAAAATCTAACAGACGTTTAACAATAATCCCCAAATAGACTAGTCATTACACAGACTTCACATGTGTAGTCATTCATTCCTGTCTATTTCTGGACTATTTTTAGACATCTATTAACCCAAATTTAGCCTAATTTTAGCAAAGATGTCTATATTTGGATGTCTATTATATGCCTTTTAAACACAAACACACACATGTTTGCTTGGTTGTACCCGAAAACCTGTAGCCTTAGCCAGAATAACATTGAAGCAACCTGCCAAGCTATTCTGTTTAAAAGACATCTAAACATAGAGGTCGTGGCTAAAATGAGGCTGAATTTGGGCTGTCAGGGAAAATCTAATAGACGTCTAACAATAATCCCAAAATAGACTAATCATTAGACACACTTCACATAAGTAGTCATTCATTAATGTCTATTTCTGGACTATTTTAGACATCTATTAGATTTAGCCCAAATTTTGCCTCAGTTTAGCAAAGATGTCTATATTTGGATGTCTATTATATGCCTTTTAAACACAAACACACACATGCTTGCTTGTATTTGAAAACCTGTAGCATTAGCCTGAATAACATTTAAGCAACCCGCCAAGCTATTCTGTTGAAAAGACATCTAAACATAAGAGGTCGTGGCTAAAATGAGCCTAAATTTGGGCTGTCAGGGAAAATCTAATAGACGTCTAACAATAATCCCCAAATAGACTAGTCATTACACAGACTTCACATG
Source organism: Danio aesculapii (assembly GCF_903798145.1). Lineage (NCBI taxonomy): Eukaryota > Metazoa > Chordata > Actinopteri > Cypriniformes > Danionidae > Danio > Danio aesculapii. Next base: position 47,322,614 of record NC_079448.1, on the reverse strand, counting down.
TGTAGTCATTCATTCCTGTCTATTTCTGGACTATTTTTAGACATCTATTAGCCCAAATTTAGCCTAATTTTAGCAAAGATGTCTATATTTGGATGTCTATTAGACGCCTTTTAAACACAAACACACACATGCTTGGTTGTACCTGAAAACCTGTAGCATTAGCCAGAATAACATTGAAGCAACCCACCAAACTATTTTGTTTAAAAGAGATCTAAACACAGAGGTCGTGGCTAAAATGAGGCTGAATTTGGGCTGTCAGGGAAAATCTAACAGACGTTTAACAACAATCCAAAAACAGACTAGTCATTAGACAAACTTTACATTGGCCAGAATAACATTAAAGCATCAGATTTCTGCTTTCCTGTTCAAAGAAACCCGCCAAGCTATTTAGTTTAAAAGACATCTAAACATAGACCTCTTGGCTAAAACGAGGCTAAATTTGGGCTGCCAGTGAAAATCTAATAGGCCTCAAACAATAGTCCAAAAATAGAGCAGTCATCATCACATAGACAGACTTCACATGTGGAGTCATTCATTCCTGTCTATTTTTAGATTTTTGTTAGACATCTATTAGATTTTCACTGACAGCCCAAACTTAGCCTTGCTTTAGCAAAGACGTCTATGTTTGGAAGTCTTTTAAACAAAATCTGCTTCTGGGAATAGTTCGGCCTTTTATGAAACTTCTGTTAGATTTTATAGCTCCCATGTATTTTGTTCAGGATTTACTGTACAATATTTCTGTATCAAGCAAAGATGTTAAATAATGATGCTTTTCTGTGTTTGAGTATCAGTGTTTTTATGACAGACTTATTGTTGTAGTTTTTATTAATGATTTTAACTTATTTACACTTTTAGTTTAGTTCAGATTTTTATAAATGTAGTAATTTGGTTGTGTGCGTAGTAATAATAATTAAAATAACATATGTTAAAGGGCACCTAGGTTAACCCTTTTTTTCAGATTTAATATAAGTCTTTTGTGTCCCCAGAATGTGTCTGTAAAATTTCAGCTCAAAACACCCATCAGATTATTTATTATAGCTGTTTGAAGTGTCTGTATTATAGCTGGGAAAAGGTTGTTGCTGTTTTTTTGCACTGCGCCTTTAAGGCTAGTCCTCCCCACCCACCGTTCCCACTTGCCTCTCAGCAACATGCCTCAATCGCCGCCCTCGGCTGCCTCAGCAAGCAGATCTCACGTAACGTGTGTGAGAAATACTACAGTAAAAACTTTAACAATCAGTATTTGATGCATTTTTTTGTAAAGTTGCAACAATGAGTCACACACAATGTCAATACAAAGTTCACACACACAGCGAGGACACACACACACACAGCGCAGACACACACACACACATAGCGCAGACACACACACATAGTGTAGACACACACATACACATATAGCGCAGACACACACACATAGTGCAGACACACACACACACACACACACACACACAGAGAGAGAGACAGCACGTTAAGCTTTGCACTCGTTTTGCACGCATATGTGACATGACACTGGTAATCTCCACTGCTACTGCTGTATGGATATCTGTTATATTAATGTACAAAATAAACCCGATTTAACGTCCACAAACCGCGATTGAAGCGTCTTCCTTTATAACTGTTCTGACACGCGGCTGTGCTGATTAAGTGCATCTGAAGTGAATCGCTGTAATTCATTACACACATGCTCTGTTTAAAACATTTTAAACTTGTAAAACTCACTCTTGATCATGTTCAATGATGATTGATGATCCTAGAGAACTGAACAGATCTTTTATTCTCGGCTGCTTTGCGCTCGTCCTCCCTTGTTGATATGATTATATGCGTTACTACGGAGACATGTTAATACTCGCAGATGTCAATCAGTATTTGTGGGCGGGGGGACCGCACTCCTTCGTCAGGTTGCAGTCGGTCAAAAAAACGCTCCATTTGGTCCACCGTTTTTATGTTGTTAAATCTGAAAAAAAAGGACTGGGTGTGTTTATTTTACCCCAATATGACGGTCTATACACTATACCTGCACATATCTCTGTCCAAACAGCTTTAAAAGTAGATTTTTCACCATAGGTGCCCTTTAAGATAAAAACTGAAATTAAATATTTGTAATTTTTAAATATATATTAACATTTAAATAAGTAACAAAATATAGATTTTTCTATGGTTGTAATAATAATAATATTACTTTTATAATACTTTTTTGTAACTTATTATGTTAAAGTTCTCCTTCGGTGTGCTTTCAAAGAAATGAAATGCTTTACAATTAAATGCTATATAACCTACAAACTAAAAAACTTTCAATATTTTCACTTAATGTTTGTGTGTAATAATGTACAGTTTTTTCTTTTTTAACCACAAGGAGCTCAAAATCAATCGATTAAACACACAGTAAACATTCACGATTCAATTCTAAGATTATTTCACAATTATAATTACTTTTTAACCTTCATTAGCTCTATTATTGTTTTTTCTTCCATCCATCTTGTCCTATATTTACACTTTCTATCATTAAAATTAATCAGCAACTAATCATGCATGCTGACAGATTTAGGAAACCAAGATGAGGACATTGTGAACACACACACACACACACACACACACACACACACACACACACACACGTTTTATTTGTGAATTGTGGAGACATTCTATAGGTTTCCATTGTTTTTTAATACAATGCAAACTGTATTTTCTAATGCCTTACCCCAACCCTATACACCTAACCCTACTAACAGGAAACTGTATGCAGTTTTACTTTCTGAAGAAAAAAACTCATTCTAAATGATTTATAAGCCTTTTAAAAAATGAGGACATCAACAATGTCCTCATAATTCGCCATCTCCTTGTTATACATGCCATACCCATGCCATTAAGAAATTGGGGGCATTCCATAGCTTTCCATTGTTTTTAATCTGATACAAACTGTATTATCTATTGTCCTACCCCAACCCTACACCTAACCCTACCCCTTACAGGAAACTGTATGCAGTTTTACTTTCTGAAGATAAAAAAAACTCATTCTGTATGTTTTATAAGCACTTTGAAAAATGGGGACATCAGCAATGTCCTCATAATTCATCTCCTTGTAATTTTGAGAATTTTCAAAGGTTTCCATTGTTTTTTATATGATACAGTTCTTTATTTTGTCCTACCCCAAACTTACACCTAAGTAAAATTGTATGCTGTTTTACTTTCTGAAAAAAAAAAGAAAACTCTTTCTGTATAATTTATAAGCCTTTTGAAAAATGAGGACATCATCAATGTCCTCATAATTCACCAACTCCTTGTAATACCTGCCATACCCATGCCATTATACAAATGTGTCCTGACATGTCACAAAAACGTGTGCTCACATACACAAGTTTTTTGAGAATTTTGAGGGCATTCTATGGGTTTCCATTGCTTTTTATATGATACAAACTGTGTTTTCTATTCTCTTACCCCAACCCTTCACCTAACCCTACCCCTTAAAGGAAACTGTGGCAGTTTTACTTTCTGAAGAAAAAAATGGGGACATCAGCAATGTCCTCATAATTCACAATCTACTTGTAATAAATGCCCTACCCATGCCATTACACAAATTTGTGCCCTGATGTGTCACAAAAACATACCCTAACACACACAAAAAATCACACATATAATTTTTGAGAATTTTGGAGGCATTCGATAGGTTTCAATTGCTTTTTATATGATACAAACTGTATTTTCTATTGTCCAACACCTAACCCAGACCTAACCCTACCACTTACAGAAAAATTGTATGCTGTTTTACTTTCTGGAAAAAAAGAAACTCATTCTGTATGATTTATAAGCCTTTTGAAAAATGAAGACATCAACAATGTCCTCATAATTCACCATCCACTTGTGTTACCTACAATACCCATGCCATTATACAAATGTGTGTCCTGACATGACACAAAAACATGCGTGCACACACACACATACATACATACATACATACAAAGATCTCATTTTCATAGTGTCATTATTCTAACAAACAGCACTGACATTTTCCAAATCCTCTGAATCTGAGGAGAAGAAGCTGAGAGATTAATAAAGGGAAAACGCTGACCAACGAACCGCATACAATTACTCAGTCTCCCACAGCCGCACCCAGATGCAGAATCTTAAGAGGACGATTATGAATTTGCCACCTCACACAAAGACACAGGGCAGACAATTATCAGCTCCGGCAGCGGCGCTGGCAGCATGTGAGTGACGGGCAGAGCCTCCGCCGCCGTCGTCTGGATGTGTCTATCAGGCTTAAGCAGATGTGGCCATTTATTAACATGCGCGGCATCTCTGTTTACCCCCAGCAAGATGGATTTGATATCATTCTCCCTCCTCTTTTGCTGCTGTCGTTTCTCTCCCTCCCTCTTTCTTTCTTTCTTCCTCGGTTGTGCCACGCAGAGTGAGCCTCATGAAATTTCATTAAACACAACATGTGCCGCAGAGCCAAATTTATGAGCCACATTTGTTTTAATCACAATCCCTTTGGAGGAGCTTTTAAATGCAATTTGGATTATTGCGCTGATCTCAGAGCTGTGTCCTTGGGTGTCTAAGGCTGCTTTCCCCAGGGCTGGAAAAATGAAACCATTAGCATTGTCTAATTGGCTACAATAAAATACCCTCTCATGCATTCTTTTGCATTGGATGTTTCATAACAACAAAGCAAAATAAATGAGAGTATGAACTCTGAAACATCTTGAATATTCATATACTGCATTTTAATGATGACTTGAAAATGCTTCGTATCAAAAGATAGAAAAAGATGCAAGGTTAATCTTAAACATTTCCATATCAAATCTAATAACTCATGTGGAGAAGAAGAGATCAGCTGAATGTTTGTACAGACACAGTGGCACCCTGTCGTATGATAACAACACAACTTCGCAATTTGTGAAGGCCTGAGGCTCTGCTGAATGAAAACTAACACAACAAGCAGATGAAAAACAATTACTGATGTTAACAACTTTAGGTAAACCAGTGAAGCGCTGAGAATTATATAAATAAAAGTGTATAATTAAATAAATGAGGAGTTCATATGCAAAAACCTCTAAGCGCCGTCTGAAATTTCAGGAAATGAACATTTTTCTCAGCCTCCATCGTTTATGTTGAGATATTTCACTTTAAAGACTAGGAAAAGGACTTATTCTTTGCCATAAAAGTGATCTTACTGAACATGCACAGAGGAGCCTGATGAAAAAGCTAATTTTAGAGGAAAATTTCACACGACATTTAGAGGATTTTGCATCTAAACTCTTCAAATGTTCTTCATTTGCACTGATGTTTCCATGAACATCCTTTAACATCAAATTTTCAGTGTCAAAAATTGTTACTTATATACAGTATATATACCAAAAATGGATATTCTGTGGCATCTTTGCGAAAACCTTTAGCAATTTGTATTATTAAGAGAGTATTTAACTTTCCCCACAATCAATTTTGTGTTTAAAAGACATCTAATAGCTGTCCAAATACAGATGTCTTGGCTAAAACAAAGCTACTGTCAGTGAAAGTCTAAGATGTCTAACAATAGTCCAAAAATAGACTACTCAAATAGACTTCACATGTGGAGTCATTCATTCCTGTCTATTTGATATATGCTATTTTTAGGCTTTTGTTAGACATCTATTAGTGGTTCACTGACAACCCAAATTTAGCCTAGTTTTAGCCAAGACGTCTATGTTTAGACATCTATTATAGACTTTGCTGGCTTCTTATTCCAGACAGTCGTTCTTTGCACTTAAAAATAAAGATTGCAATGGGGTGATTTTACAGCCATGCTGAAGAAGAACTATTTTAGGTCACACTTTATTTGGCCTGTTTGTTGAATTTAGTTAGATTGCATCTATATGCCAACTTATTCTCATTAGATTATAAGTAGACTGGTTGGGGTTAGGGTTAGTGTAAACTGACATGTACTTGCAAAGTTTCTTATAGTCAGTTAAATGTCTGTTGAAGGAGCAGTATCAGCAGATATTAAGCAGACAGTCTACTAATACTCAGATGGACCATCAAAATAAAGTGTTACCCTATTTTAATGCACAACCACATTTTGTTCCACAACATTTTAATATTTTTACACTATAAAGATCATTTTGTGGAATAAAAAGATTTGATGTTATGAAACCAGCAATATCATTAAAGAAATATTTGTAGTTAATATGGTAAAACAAGATTTGTTTGTAAGAAAATTTTGGCCAGCCTAAATGGTGGCATTGATGTAACCTTTATACTTACATTTTTATGACTTTAATAGAAACCATCTACGTTATTAAAAATAAAGGCTTTTTATTTACAAATGGTTCCACAAACCTGTAATATCCAAACTTTAGATTATTAAAATGTTCATTAAACTTAGTTTGTAAGTGTTCAACAAAAATGGTCCATAAACCATTCTGGAAGCTTAATTTCTTGAGAGTACATTTACAGTATTTCATGGATTGCTGTGTTTACATATATAGATCATTGTTCATTTCAGGGATTTCACACTTGTGTTTGAAATATAAATGTTAAGTTGGTCAAAATGTAAAAATAGATTCTTTTTGGTATGAAAATTTCGGGCAACCTAAAATGGTGGCATTGATGTAACCCTTATACATAAATTTAAGACTTTAATAGAAACTATCTATATTAGACTAAACAATAAAGGCTTTTTATTTACAAATGGTTCCACAAACCTTTAATATCCAAACTTAAGATTAATAAAATGTTCATCCAACTTAGTAAGTAGTGTTGAACAAAAATGATTCTGCATAAACCATTTTGAAAGCTTTATTTTTAAGAGAGTACATCTAAGGTATTTCATGGATGCCTGTGTTTATGTATATGGATCATTGTTCATTTGAAGGATTTTGCACTTGTGTTTGAGATATAAATGTTAAGATGGTCAAAATGTAAAAAAATAGCCTTTAGGCAACCTAAACTGGTGTAATGTAACCTTTATAGTTAAATTTGTATGACTTTAATAAAAAAGCATCTACATTAAACAACGACTTTTTAATTTACAAATGGTTTTACAAACCTTTAACATCCAAAAAACATCTACATTCACCAAACTTTAAATTATTAAAGTGTTCTTCGCACTAAAGAAAAAGGTTGTTAAACATTTAGTAAGTGCTCAACAAAAATGCTTTTGCATCAAAACACAAACCTTTTTGGAAGCTTTACTTTTAAGAGAGAACATACTGATAGGCTACTCATGGCTTTCTTTGTTTACATTGATCATTGTTTATTTCAGGGATTCACAACGCACTTGTGTTTGTGAAATAAATGTTAAACAAGTATGTTGGTAAATATAGAAAACTCGCATGCCATCACAAAAACTGTAACGCATTCACGATATCATACTGCCTCGTCAAATTCATCAACTACTTCTGTTTTTATTCATTGAATTCTTAAGTGAAATTAAGCATGCTTGAATTAGTCGCATCATTTGGGCGTGGGTTCCAAAATATGGATGTATGCTGCGATATGCAGGAGAATTCAGTTCCTCTTTTCGGTATAGTTAGCCTACTCTCTGCTTTCAGCATGACGGATAAAAAAAGTTTTGTGAGGCAAACTTGTCCACTTACCTGAGCTTATACCGTAGGTGCAGTCTGGAGTCTGGTGGCTGAGCTCGGCGCGGAGTCTGCCGGACTCTTGGCCCGCGACCGCGACCCTCCGCGGGCTGCCAAATGAAGCCGCCGCCGCCGCGCCGCTCCCCGCTGAGGAAGCTCTGCTGCTGGGCCTGATTTCGCAGGGGAGTCGGTGCTGATGGGTGCTACTGCTTATGGGCAGCGGGGATTGGGGAAGCGGCACGCGCTGTGAAAACTGCTGCTGATGCTGATGACTGAGATGATGATGATGATGGTCTCCGAGCTGCGGGATGTCCACCATTGTGGGTCTGTCATCATATCTCGCTTTGCCTACTGTGCGCTTGCTCGGGAAGGTTTTAAGGGAGCTGTACGGACTCCGCTGCTGCCTGCTGATTTTGGCCGCAGAGAGACCTTCGTCAGCCGGTAGCATCTCCTCCTCCATCTCCCGCGAGCGGACTTGAGAGTCGTTCCGTCCCGGTGTGGTTTGCTCAGTGTCTCGCCGCCTGCCTGCCTCTCTGTGTCTCAAACACTTCTAACTCTGTCTGAGACACTCAGAGGGTGGGTGACTTTACTGACAAGTCATTGCTCCAATCCCCTGGCGGTAACCGCACGCGCTGGCTTTAATTCTACCAACAGGGGAATACCGGCGGCGGGGGCACCGGCGGCTGGTGCTCTATCAGTGGGAGTGTCGGTCGGATGATGAGACAGAGGTGCATGAGGATATGAAGAGGTGTGCGTGAGATCCCTCCATGTTTTTCTGGCAAATAGAGGTGCTATGGGCATGCTTGTTTGTTTGTTTTTGTTGCTGTTGTTCTATGCTGAACTGATGGGGATAAAACTTGGCCAATTAAAGACACAAAAATATGAATGCAAAAAACAAACAAAAGCGAATAAATCAAATAAAGAAATATATAAGCTATATTAAACTCCCCATTCACATACAGGTAAATATAGTAAAACGTTTATTGTAATGACATTAAATGTGACATTGAACCACAAAGTGGCATGTGTTTTTGTGTGAAATTGATATTTAAAATAAAATGTAAAATACGTAAAAATTTAGATTATTAAAACTGACTAAATAACCTTTCTATTGACATAAAGCCTACCAAATTATATCTTGCAGAGATATTTGAAATATATATATATATATATATATATATATATATATATATATATATATATATATATATATATATATATATATATATATATTAATATATATATATAAATCTACACTATACCTTACAAAAGTCTTGCTGTCTAGTTGATAATTTGGAAAAGTGGCAGAAGGTCGATTTTTCTGATGAATCATCTGTTGATCTGCATCCCAGTCCTCACAAATACTGCAAAGACCTATTAGAACCTGCATGGAGCCAAAATTCTCAGAGAAATCAGTCAAGTTTGGTGAAGGAAAATTCATGGTTTGGGGTTACATTCAGTATGGGGGCGTGCGAGAGATCTGCAGAGTGGGTGGCAACATCAACAGCCTGAGGTATCAAGACATTTGTGCTGCCCATTACATTACAAACCACAGGAGAGGGCAAATTCTTCAGCAGGATAGCGCTCCTTTTCATACTTCAGCCTTCACATCAAAGTTCGTGAAAACAAAGGAGGTCAAGGTGCTCCAGGGATGGCCCACCCAGTCCCCAGCAATGAACATTATTGAGCATGTCTGGGATAAGATGAGGGAAGAGTCATTGAAGATGAATCCGAAGAATCTTGATGAACTCTGGGAGTCCTGCAAGAGCGCTTACTTTGCCATTCCAGATGACTTTATTAATGAGTGATTTGAGTCATTGCAGAGATGTATGGATGCAGTTCTCCAAGCTGCACTTTATATTCTATACTGGACATTATTTCTGTTAAGTGACAAGACTTTTGTGTAAGCAAAGTCAGACCTTACTGTCCTAATTAAATAACTAAAAATCAAGGCATGATCATATTTTATTTTGGTCAAATAAGCGTAATCTAGAGGCCTTTGCCTTTCATATAAGCCACTTCTGATACCAAATGATCAACTAGAAGTCAAGTTATTATTTGTTGTTCCTAAAACTTGGATAGGTGACAAGACTTTTGTCAGGGAGTGTAAATTCTGGGAAAATCACCTTTAAGGCTGTCTAATAACATCACAACTTCTTTTGTTTTTAGAAATGTAAAATATTTAATGTAGCTTAATAAAGCAAAAATCAATCATTACAACCCATACAATGTATTTTTGACAATTGGCCAAAAATATATATCATGCAATTAGACTTGTCCAGTGTCACAAATTTAGTCAAACATAGCCTCGTATTACCTATTGTTGTCATGGATTGGTCAGGCTCTCACGACCCCCACTCACGAAGATCACCATCACCTGACTTCTAATGAGCACACAGCTGCATCACATTCACGAGCACCAGATAAAAGCACAGCACTCCAGTCGCTCATTGTCCGGGCTCGTCTCGACGAAAGCGGACAACTGAGCGACCACTCAGCGTAGTCATCCTCAGCTAAAACAAACGATTTACTTACCTGTTCTCTTTGTATTCCTCCTAGTCTTCCTGGTCCTCCCGAATCGTCCTGTCTTCCAGTCCTTCCAAGTCTGTGTCATCCTCTGTCAGCTGTATCTGGTGTGTGCTGTCCATCCTCGTGTATTCCTGTTACCCAGCCACGGAGGAAAAGACCCCAACATCATTCCTGATCCTCCTGGCTATCCTTCATGTGCTCCTTGTTGTCATTTAATAAACACCCTAACGTTTCCTTACCTCTGTCTCCTGTCCGCTTCATAACAGAAGCCCGGACCATTAACGACGACAACATGAGCACCCCCGATCACCTTCAAGAGCTGGTGGACCAGTTGAAGCGGATTCTACAGCCACCAGCTCCACTTTCCAACGCACCACCAGCACCGAGCACTTCCGCCTCCACAGTTTCTTCTTCGGCCCTTCCTTCCAGTCCCATGGCCCGACCAGCGCCCTACTCAGGCGGAGCGGGGGAGTGCAATGGTTTTCTGTTACAATGTTCCCTCATATTCGAAATGCAACCTTCTCTATATCCCACAGATAAGTCGAAGATCGCCTACATCGTATCTCTACTCTCTGGACCTGCACTTAAATGGGCTGAGACGATCTGGAACCAAGCCGGGCCGGTCATGAATTCCATCACTACCTTCACGGAGTATTTCAAAGAGGTGTTTGGACGTTCTGATGGGGAAGTAGCCGCTGGAGAGCAGCTGTATCATCTAAAGCAAGGTACTCTATCTACACAGGAATATGCTCTCCGGTTTCGCACTCTAGCAGCTGCAAGTGGATGGAATGAGAGATCGTTGTTGACCACGTACCGGCTCGGCTTGGAACCCACTCTCCGAATCCAACTGGCCACATTAGATGATACAATGGGTCTGGAGAGATTCATCCAACATTCTCTCCGATGTTCCGATCGTCTCCGTTCCTATCAACAGGACACCATCACCCCCTCGTCTGCACTCCTCCAATCGCCTGAGTCAACAGCCTCTCCAGAACCAGAACCCATGATAATAGAGTCTGGAAGACTGACATCAGCGGAACGACAGAGGAGGCTGACCCGGGGTCTGTGTCTATACTGCGGTGTCAGTGGACACACCCGTATGGAGTGTCCCCTTCGTCCCATTCGGACTTCAGTGAGTGTATTCAGTACGAATATTGAACAATGTAAACCACTTACTACCACCGTACAAATAACTACTGCCTCTATTTCTCTCCTTGTCACAGCCCTCATCGACTCCGGGTCAGCAGGGAACTTCATCTCCCAATCCCTCTGTCGTCAACTCCACCTCCGTACTGAGGCGTCCTCGCATATATACCAGATACAACCGATAACCCAGTGCACTCGATCTTCGACCCGTATCCATCGACAATGCGAAGACATCCTTCTTCAAGTGGGGTTGTTACATCAAGAGAGGATTCAATTTCTGGTTCTGGAGGGTGCAAATATGGACATCATTCTAGGGCGCCCGTGGCTGGTGAAGCACGATCCCATCATCTCTTGGGGCACAGGAGAGATAAAGAAATGGGGATCTGGATGTACACCTGCCTGTTTTCCAAATCTCCCTCTTCAAGGTCGGAACCCCATTTCTTTGTTTGCAACATCGGTCGAGAGCCCTCCTGAGAAGCAGTCTATCCACATTCCTAAGGAGTACAGCTCCTTTCATGATGTCTTCTGCCCCAAGAGAGCTTCCCAGCTACCGCCGCATCGGCCATGGGACTGCGCGATCGACCTAGTTCCAGATGCCCAGTTGCCAAGAGGTAGGATCTACCCGCTCTCGCTTCCAGAGAATCAGGCAATGGAAGATTACATAAGGGAAGCTCTGAGTCAGGGGTACATACGTCACTCAAAATCACCAGCCGCCTCAAGCTTCTTCTTTGTGGCCAAGAAGGACGGAGGGCTGCGTCCATGCATCGACTACAGGGTCCTAAATAACGGTACAGTAAAATACCGATATCCCCTTCCTCTGGTACCAGCCGCTTTGGAACAGCTCCGAGAAGCTAAAGTCTTCACTAAATTGGACCTCCGCAGCGCGTATAATCTGATAAGAATACGTGAGGGGGACCAATGGAAGACAGCATTCGTGACCCCTACTGGCCACTATGAATATGAGGTCATGCCTTACGGTCTGGTCAACGCCCCCTCCGTATTCCAAAACTTCATTCATGAAGTCCTCCGGGAGTTTTCTTCACCACTGTGTAATAGTGTACATAGATGACATCCTCATTTACTCCCGGAGTGAGGCCGAACATCGCCAACACGTTGCGGAGGTCCTACACACATTGAGAGAACATCACCTCTACCTCAAAGCGGAGAAATGCTCATTCCACCAGAAGTCGATTCATTTCTTGGGATACATCATTGACCAAACCGGTATACGTATGGATGGGAAGAAAAATTGAGGCTGTTCTATCCTGGTCAGAACCCACTTCCATTAAGGAGCTCCAGAGGTTTCTTGGGTTTGCTAACTTTTATAGACGGTTTATCAAGGACTACAGCAGGATTACATCACCTCTCACTAATCTCCTCAAGGGTAAACCCAAAGGACTGGAGTGGACCAAGAAGCAGCCGCAGCCTTCCGCCTTCTTAAGAAGGAGTTCACAAGGGCCCCACTCCTGACTCATCCTGACCCAAATCTTCCTTTCGTGGTGGAAGTGGACGCATCCACCACCGGCGTCGGGGCAGTATTATCTCAACATCATGATACACCCGCCCCGACTGCATCCCTGTGCCTATTTCTCTCGGAAGTTGAGCCCGGCGGAGCAGAATTACAGCATAGGAGACAGGGAGCTTCTAGCAATCAAGCTAGCCTTGGAGGAGTGGCGTCACTGGTTGGAGGGAGCCAAACATCCGTTCCAGGTGATCACAGATCACAAAAACCTCCAATATATCAAAGAGGCCAAGAGACTATGTCCACGTCAAGCCAGATGGTCACTTTTCTTCTCACGTTTTGATTTCTCCATTTCCTATCGTCCAGGACCCAAGAATCTAAGAGCAGACGCTCTCTCTCGTTTACACGAGCATCACGATCATGAAGAACTCCCAACGAAGATTCTTCCCGAACACATCTCCATTTGTCCGATCACCTGGAACGCTCCTCCAGTCGTTGCCACTCCGGAAGCCCCTGCTCCGCCGGGATGCCCTCCTCATCGGCAGTTCATACCACCTGAACACCGGGTAGATCTGATCCACTCCTTACATACCTCGCTAGGCACTGGACATCCAGGGATCAACAATACTCTCTCGCTAGTATCCCAACGATTCTGGTGGCCAAACATGGCAAGGGATGTGAGGCAATATGTTCAGGGCTGTAAGGACTGTGCCCAATCCAAGAGCCCACGTCATCTACCCGCTGGAAAGCTCCATCCCTTGCCGATTCCGAACCGTCCCTGGTCACACCTAGGAGTGGACTTTATCACTGACCTCCCTTCGTCAGAAGGTAATACCTGTATTCTAGTCATAGTAGATAGATTCTCAAAGTTTGTCAAACTAATCCCTCTGAAAGGTCTTCCCACAGCCTTTGAAACTGCCGACAATATCTTTAATCAAGTCTTCAGGTCATTTGGTATTCCAGAAGATATTGTGTCGGACAGAGGTCCACAGTTCATCTCACGTCTATGGAAAGCCTTCTTCAAGCTCCTAGGTGTGGCCGTCAGCCTCTCTTCTGGATATCATCCCCAAACCAACGGGCAGACAGAGAGGAAGATTCAGGAGGTGGGACGGTTCCTGAGGACCTTCTGCAGTGGTCACCAGAACTCCTGGAGCCAGTATTTGGGCTGGGCAGAATATGCCCAAAATTCACTGCGGCAACCCTCCACCGGACTCACGCCATTCCAGTGCGTCCTGGGCTCCAACCACCGCTCTTTCCCTGGGATGGCGAACCATCTGATGTCCCCGCAGTGGATCACTGGTTCCGGGAGAGCGAGAGAGTCTGGGACGAGGCTCATCAACATCTGCAGAGGGCAGTCCGTCGAAGCAAGGTAACCGCCGATAGGAGAAGGTCTGAAGAACCCAGATACACACCCGGACAAAAGGTGTGGCTATCCACCCGGGACATACGCATGCGACTGCCCTCTCGCAAGTTAAGTCCCCGATTTGTTGGTCCCTTCACCATCGTGGAACAGGTTAACCCCGTCACCTACAAACTACAATTACCCTCTCACTACCGTATTCACCCTACATTCCACGTATCACTCCTGAAACCCTATCACGATCCTGTTCTTCCCTCCACAGAGCCTGACCACGAAGAGGAACCCCCTCCTCCACTGCTCCTAGAAGAAGGAGCCGTCTACGCAGTGAAGGAGATCTTGCGTTCCCGACGTCGTGGTGGCCAGTTGGAGTACCTGGTGGACTGGGAAGGGTACGGCCCCGAAGAAAGGACATGGGTTCCCAGAGCTGATATTCTCGATCCTAGTCTCATGGTGGAGTTTCATGAGAGCCACCCTGAGTTCCCAGCGCCTAGAGGCAGAGGGAGACCACCACGGCGTCGGAGGTGTCGGCCCTCAGGAGCGGGCCCTGGGGAGGGGGGTACTGTCATGGATTGGTCAGGCTCTCACGACCCCCACTCACGAAGATCACCATCACCTGACTTCTAATGAGCACACAGCTGCATCACATTCACGAGCACCAGATAAAAGCACAGCACTCCAGTCGCTCATTGTCCGGGCTCGTCTCGACGAAAGCGGACAACTGAGCGACCACTCAGCGTAGTCATCCTCAGCTAAAACAAACGATTTACTTACCTGTTCTCTTTGTATTCCTCCTAGTCTTCCTGGTCCTCCCGAATCGTCCTGTCTTCCAGTCCTTCCAAGTCTGTGTCATCCTCTGTCAGCTGTATCTGGTGTGTGCTGTCCATCCTCGTGTATTCCTGTTACCCAGCCACGGAGGAAAAGACCCCAACATCATTCCTGATCCTCCTGGCTATCCTTCATGTGCTCCTTGTTGTCATTTAATAAACACCCTAACGTTTCCTTACCTCTGTCTCCTGTCCGCTTCATAACAATTGTGTAGTCTAATGAATGAATGATTGAATAAAAAAAAAGATTCTTAATAAAAAAGTCATTAGAAATGTAATGTTTGATACAACAATTTTGTGGCAACTTATATTTACATCATGTGATTTTAGGACTTTTATTGAATAAAAAAACTTTATCTTATAATTTTGCTACTGTATTTAGAAAGCTAAAACTTTTAAAAGTGGACCTATTAAGCAAAAATAAATTTTATAAGGGGTTTATACACAGTGTGGCAGCAGTGTGTGAAAAATCCAGCGTCTAATGGTAAAAATTTATTCATTCTATTTTTCATAATCCCACTTCATAAAACCCATCTGCAGAAACACTTTGATTGACATTCTCCCTTTGCACATGTCATTGGAGTGGGAAAGCCCCGCCAATTGGGAACAATTTCAGACTGAAAAGCAGCCGTCTGCAGTGGGTTTTAGCACCATTCTCTATACAATAGACTACATTCTTCTGAACCACTTCTTTGGACATTTTTAGATTTTCACAGAGATAACATTAAGCCTCATTCACACTTCAAGTGACTCGCAATGGCAAATTGACAAGCGACCGTTCATTTCAATACAGAGTGACTTTCGTCAATCTCCGACTGTGTGAGCAACAGCGATGCCAAGTGACGCGTCAATTTCCAGCTAACATTTAAGGCACTGTTGATGGCTTTCTTAAAACAGCGCTGATTTGTCATTGTGTTCATGTGCTCAACAGAAATGCTTTTGATTGGCTGAGAAGGTCATCAGTTCACCCTCCGCTGTTTACCGAGCACAAACACAGACGAGCCGAGCGATCTGCTTGTTAAATCGAGTGATCTTCGGCTGCTTCGCGTTCGCGTCTCCAGTCTCCGTGTATCTGTGTTTGCACTGGGTGAAGGGCGGTAAACTGAGTGCAAACACAGATACACGAAGACTGGAGCGCGAAGCAGCGGTGAAGATCAGTCGAGTCATCCGCGCTCAGCGGCGCTTCATTGTTAACTTAGCGGGAAATAAGCGTATGCAGAGCGACAGGTAGCTACAAAGTTGCTGGTAGGATAAATAAGGCATTAGTCCTGTTTTGAATCTGATAAAGAGGCATTTGTATCCCCGCCCCCTTTTTATATAAGGGCTGGGAGCACAATCTCATTTGCATTTAAAGCAACAGTCACCAAAATGGCACAATTTGGATCAAATTCTAAAATGGTCAGTTTCAAATAGTTATAAAACATTATTTGTGTGGAAACTACTGAAATTACTGAAACTTCACATACACACTCTAGGACATCAGAGACTTATTTTACATCTTGTAAAAACTTGTTTAAAACTACTCAGAATGTGGATAAAATCTTGTGATCAAAAAAACAATAATACTGTCACATCACTCCACTGTCACATCACTCCACTGTCACATCACTCCACTGTCACATCACTCCACTGTCACATCACTCCACTGTCACATCACTCCACTGTCACATCACTCCACTGTCACATCACTCCACTGTCACACCACTCCACTGTCACATCACTCCACTGTCACATCACTCCATTAGAGCTTGATGGAAAAAGAGGAATCTGAGTTTACTAAAGTTAGTTTTTAAAACTGTACATATAGAATAAAAAAGCCATATAATAGCCAAAGAATAGCCTTTATTGTCATTGTGCAACTTGTGTATAACAAAATTGGTTGAGCCTCAGCTGGTGCAAACAGTACGTTATTGTAGAAGTATTGGAGTTTGATGGGTCTGTATGGAAAACCCCTGTCATGATGTGTTGCGGAGTCTGACAGGCCATGGATAAAGCTGTTTTTTAGTCTATTTGTCCAGATTTTTATTCTCCTGTCCTGAGTACACTGACCACACTCTTAAAAAAGGGTTCCTTGAGGTTCTATATACTGTAGAACCCTGGGGTTCTATACTTGGCCAGTAGAACCTTTGATAAGGACCCCTGATAACTGGTCAGCACATGTTTTTATTACTTTCGCCAGCACTCTGTCTGGTCCTAAAGCTTTGTTTGGACTCACAGCCCTCAACCAGGTGCAGTGGCTGGAGTTATTTGGTGCGGGTTTCTCCTACTGTTTTGTTGGGAATTTGAACACCAGGAATGGATCAGGAAGAGGAGTGATTAAAACACTGAGCAGGTTGGAGAATTACCATCTCTTCACTTCCGCTTTGGTTCCAGATTGACTTGTGGTACATCATAAAAAGCTCTCTTGTGGTACATCATATAAAGGGGATAATACTCTACAGTTCAACAAAGTGACTATTATTGACATTTTAGTAGTTTGAAATAATATAATGTTTAAGAAATTAAATTTAGAGAAATAAGTCTGTAAAATAACTGAAAATGTGCGGGCAGTTTATGACAAGGTTTTTGTAGCGTATTATACAACACCAACTCAGAATCAGAATCGATTTAATTGCCAAGTGTGCTTTACACACACAAGGAAATTGTTTTGGCTACAGAAACTTCCAGTGTACATAAAGTGACAACTCAAAAATAAATATAAGACGTCAAACATTAGACAGAGATGCAATTAGCCAAAAGAGCTCTGGATGATGAATTGTATGTACAGATTTGTTAATAATATACAGGTTATAAGGTGTTGTGTACAAATGCATATGAGAAAGTATTGCATTATATATTGTTATAAGGTGAGCGACGCAGTGGTGCAGTATGTAGTGCTGTCGTCTCAAAGAAAGAAGGTCGCTGGTTCAAGACTCGGCTGGGTCAGTTGGCGTTTCTGTGTGGAGTTTGCATGTTCTCCCCATGTTTCCGTGGGTTTCCTCCACAAATCCAAAGACATGTGGTATAGGTGAATTGGGTAAGCTAAAATGGTGTAAAGTAACAAATTACAAATACTCAAATTATTGTAATTGACTAGTTTTTCTCAGAAATGGTAATTTACTAAGCAGTTTTAAAAAAAGTGTACTTTGACTTTACCCTGAGTTCATTTTCAGTACAGGATCGGTACTTTTACTCCAACACTTTCCTTCAACCTGCAGTCACTACTTTATTTTTTCTTGTCTATGGGATTAGAAAAATCAGTCCTGCAATTCCTGGGCAACCAAATTGCATAGAAGGTAAATCACATCATAATGAAAAACCTCAAGACATGGGTGATTTATAATTGCAGCAAACTGTTTGGAAGCATTAAAAGTGTCCAAGAAGATGTCCAAAATCTTTACACGCATTGACCCAGAGACTGTTAATGCTCGTCACTGATGAGAAGATGACGGATGTTTACTGCATGATGACCGAAATGGCCTTAAACACCCAGCGGGCACAGGACATTAACATGACGTCAGATTGACGTTGCACCCCAGTGTCGTGAGGACGTTGCATTTCGTTTGGAAATGAAAATCGAGTTGACGTCAGAACTCAACGTCAGGCCGATGACTATGTCCAATGAACTACCTAAAAACATCTAATGATGTTACAACTTGACGTTGTGTGGACGTTACCACTATGACATCTATCAGACGTTGGATTTTGCTTGCCATACCTGACAAATAAGTGTCAGCATTTGACATCAATATGATGTCGATTTTAGATGTTGGCTTAACGTTAGATTTCGATCACTTTCCAACATAACCTAAAATCAACCAAATATCAGCATCATTTGACGTCGTTATTGGATGTCACAATATCGTTGTTCTTAGAAACTGGCTAGACGTTGAATTTTGGTCACCTGACATCACAACCTAAATCTAACCTAATATTAACGTCTTATGATGTTAATGTGCCTTCTGGGCAATAATGCATTACAGAATGTTACGTTTACACACATCCACAAATTACATGTAAACGCATCAGTTTTTTACAGCCTAATACTCACTACTCTTGAGTACTTTTAAAAGGTTCACTCTTTACTCATACTTTGAGTAATATTTACAACAGATTCTTTACTCGCACTACATTTTTGGGCAAGTAAAGGTTCTTTAACTTAAGTTTGATTTTTTCAGTACTCTTTCCACCACTGAAACTGTTCATAGTGTATGTGTGTGAATGAGTGTGTATGGATGTTTCCCAGTGATGGGTTGTGGCTGGAGGGGCACCTGCTGCATAAAACATATGCTGGATAAGTTGGCGGTTTAGTGTGGCAACCCCAGATTAATAAACGGACTAAGCTGAAAAGAAAATGAATGAATGAATGTTATAAAGTGCTGTGTATAAGTGTGTATGAGAAAGTAAGTGAAAGTAGACAATATATCACTTCAACTATTAAAAATGTTCATAAAAGTCACCTTTTTAAAAAACTTTTCAAGGTTAAAAGTTGTTGGAAGAAAGATCAAGGTCTCATAATGCAATTCAAAAGCATAAATAAATGGGGTGAAATACAAATAAATAAAAACATGAATTTCAAAATATGGAAAACTGCACATTTACTGATATTGTTTAGTGTATATGAACCTCTAATTATAACCATTCTCATGAAAGCAGTGAGGACTCATAAACACATATAATAAATGAAACTAACACTAAGCAAATCATTAAGTACACTGTATAAAACAGGGGCTTTCAAACTGGTCTCCAGGGACCAGAGGGCCACAAGGGAGTACTTAAGGAGTCTGGAGAAGTGTTTGGGAAAAAAAAAAGTATGAAGAATAAAACGTACAAATTAATTACAGATCATAAGCTGAGGGAGTGACATTGGTGGCTCAGTGTTTAGCACTGTTGCCTCACAGCATGGTCAGTTAATATTTGTGTGTGGAGTTTGCATATTCTCCCCATGTTGGCGTGGGTTTCGTCCGGGTGCTCCGGTTTTCCCCACAGTCCAAACACATGAGCTATAGGTGAATTGAATGAACTAAATTGTCTGTAGTGTATGAGTGTGAATGAGTGTGTAGGTGTGCTTCCCAGTACTGGGTTGCCACTAGCTGTGTAAAACATACGCTGGATAAGTTGGCGGTTCATTCTACAGTGGCGACCCCAGATGAATAAAGGGACTAAGCCCACGTGAACGCAGGGAGAACATGCAAACTCCACACAGAAATGCCAACTGACCTAGCTGAGACTCGAACCAGCGACCTTATATGCTACCCACTGCGCCACCGCATCGCCCAATACAGCGTTATAATTAGAATAAAAAAAGTAACTAAAAAACTTAATAGAAACCAAAAATTTTTCACACAATATTTAAGACCCAGTTCTAATATTTTTCTTTATACAAGAAACTATATAGATGACTTTAGAATGGCGGCTAAAATATTTAAAACTTCTGGTGTAGATGATTTTTTAAACTATGCAAAACTATAAACAAAAAAAGGGCCATAATGTACTTTGAAGAAAAGAAGTAGAAAAACATACTCGTCTCAGAGGATTAACAGGCGCTGAGTCAGCGTTACAAAAGATCACAATGGCCAGAAGAGGGCGACAACACGACAAGAATCCAGAGGGGAAACTTTCTCTCAGCTTTCCAGACTGAACCACACACTAATGATACTTCTGTACTAAATGAAAGCAAAACATACATTCAGATTATTTCAACTTGATTTTAATCAATATAAGCTTTAAAAGACAGTAAATCATAGGGGGAAAAGCAACCAGTGTGTAAAAATCTAAAAAAAACTAAAACATTTTGGACAAAAAAATAAACACAGTCTTAAAAACTCTGACCAACTAGCAGATAAGCAACAGTTAATCAGTCTTACTGCTCTGATACAATTTAGTCAAATTGATTTTTTATGACTTCAAGATATGACCAGAAAAATGAAAACAATATCTAACACCAATGACAGTATGTATCTGGTCAATATCTTGCTGTCCATCTCGAGTTCTCTGGGCGGCAGGACGCAGAGAGTAACTCGTGTGTGAGAAAGAGTGAGAGAGAAAGACAGAGAAAAAATAAATAAATAATATTAAGAAAATGTATCCTCATTTTATGCCATTATCAAATATTCTGAAAAATTAGGATACATTTTAGGTGAAAATTCCACAATGATCCCAACAGCAGCCAAAAATGTGTCAGCCTGCCACAGACTCAGACTGTCAGCCAATGGACAAACCCAAAGCAAGAGCATTTCTTAGACTGTTGTACAAAATGTTTTTATAATTACTATTAATACCACTATCTTTATATATATTTTTATCATTGCTATTTTTATTTTTTAATGTCATAAATACTTTTTCATCTTTTTGTTATTATAAATGTTATTTACTTATATTTATTTACTTTATATGTAATATATATGTATCTTAATTATTTTACAGGTCTATTCTTGTTCTTGTTTTATGTATTGTATAATTGCTTTGGAAATACTGTGCAGGTCATGTCAATAAAGCTAATTTAAATTTGAGAGAGAGAGAGAGAGAGAGAGAGAG
>NC_079448.1:47186221-47296221 GCF_903798145.1 Danio aesculapii | reverse complement strand
CACACAGCAGTGAACACACACAAAGCAATGGAGAGGCATTGGTACGGCATCCCAGGAGCAGTTGGGGGATCAGTGTCTTCTTCAAGTCATGGTTTTGAGGGTGGTGAGAGTGCAGGTTATTCACTCCCACCACCTGGGACTTGAACCTGTGACCTACTGATCACAAGAGCAACTCTCTAACCATTCGACATCTGCAACCTCTAGATGCACTGGACACCTAACACTAGCACAATGGGGAAAAGTGAAAGTCATGACATATTTCCCATGGTGACCCATACTCAGAATTCGTGCTCTGCATTTAACCCATCCAAGGATGCACACACACACACACACTCAGACCTGGAGCAGTGGGCAGGCACTGCTGCGGCACCTGGGGAGCAGTTGGGGGGATTGATGCCTTGCTAAAGCAGTGGTATTGAGGGTGGTGAGAGTGCTGGTTATTCACTCCCACCACCTGCGACTCGAACCTGCGACCTTCCGATCACAAGTGCAACTCTAACCATTCGGCATCTGCAACCTCCAGATGCGCTGGACACCAAACACTTGAACAATGAGGAAAAAAAGTTAAAGTCATGACATATTGCCATGTACAGTGACCTATACTCAAACTTCCGTTCCCAAGTGCAACTCTCGAACCATTAGGCCACTGCTGGCCCAATGGTGTAGTTGAAGACTCTCAAATGCATCTTTAAGCTGGATTGGCACTTGAGAGGGCACAGCTGGAAGTTATGAGAGATTTCCAGAGGTCTAGACTCAAGTCAATGACTTGCAACTTGACTTGGACTCGAGTCCCAAATTTGATTAAACAAGACTCGGGATTGGACTCTAAACTTGACTGGAGACTCGCAAAACAATGAACTGGTCTCAACCCTGTCTGAAATCAGCAGTGAGTTGACTTGCTTGAGTTTCACAAAAATTGTCTTGACTTGCTTTAGCCATAAAGTCTAAAGACTCGAGACTTGCACTTGACTTGGTCCCACCATTGGAGATTAACGAGCGATCAATCTGACAGATGTTTAAGTGCTGGATGCAGCACAGCAGAAACAACACCTGTTTACATCTGCTTAAATGAGGAAAGAATTGAGAAAGCAGCTGAAGCTACTCTGAACATTCAGCCTCTGACAATCCAAGTCCCATTTTTAGGGGTTGCGAACGGGAAGAAGCAGATTAAATTGGTCATCAACATCAACTTTGTGTTTTGTACTATTCTCTGGGGTCCATTTATAATAATATGCTGATGAAGACATTCACAATAAATAATTTTGATGTAACAGTCTATTTTTTGGTCTCATCACACTACCAAAAACATTTTCTTACATAGAGGTTTTTGTCTATTTTCTTTTCTAAATTCGTAATAATAATATTTTTTTAAAGTAAAATATAATTTTTTTGTCTTACTCCACTTGCAGAGTTTGGTTGTTTAAAGGGCCACGAAACCCCCGTTTCAGCAGGGTGTTAACACACCTCTAGTTTGGAAAAAGTCAGGATAGTGGGTGTGTCTAGCTCTGTTTAGGTGTGAGTGTCAGGGAGGGATAGAGGGAAGGATTTGGATAAAAATGGGAGTTGCTATTTGGGCATGCGCAAAAAAACCCCCCAAAAAAACAAACAGACGCAGGGGAGAAAGACTGACTGTGTTTAATATCAGTGGCTGTGGAATGTTTGATACTGCATGTCGTATAAGAGAAAAAAAACGTCCGCATTTCTCTGTAACTTAGATGCACTGGGTAGGTAGCGTCCAAAAGCCATGTTGGATAGACTAACCTGTCACAAAATTGTGGCGAAAATCCAACACGGCGGTAATAGTTTGTGGTGTTTACATGTTGCTCGGAGAGCAGCATTTACAGCGGATCTTTCAGCCCATAATATTGTCCTTATTTTACCGTACTGTACACTGAGTAACTTAGAAATCATTTTGACTAAATGTATGTCTTAAAAAACTGATGAATAACTGAGTACTGCTGATGAATAATATGCTGGTGTTTAACTGCATTGCTTTAATGGACTCCTGCTCTCACATATATTCTGTGTGCTGCTTCATAAACGTGGTGGGCCTATCTCTCTGTCTCGCACTGAACGCAGTCGACCAATCACAACAGACTGGGTCATCGGACCAATCACAGCAGATTAGTTTCACTAAACCTCTTCAAAGGAAAGGTTTGGGAACAAATGAATCGCTGAACGAATCATATGGGAGTCGTTGGGATAATCAGGTAAAAATAAATGCATATTATCAGACAATGAAAGTGTTTTTTGACCTGGCATGCATATCAGCCTGTTGTTGGAGACCCCCAATACCAAATTATGACATTTTATAATGCATAATAGGGGCCCTTTAATATTTCTGATAACAAAACAATTGGTTTTGTCTAGAATGTCTAGAAATTTGATCCAAAAACAAGACAAAACCCTAAGAAAAGCATTGTTTGCAGTGCAGAAAACTTGGTTTTAAATAGGTGTGGCAGACTGTAGTCTCAAAAGTAAACAGCCACTGCTGTAATTGACTAAAGCAGCTTATTTACATTTGTTTTCAGACGTTCAAAAAGACAGCTGTGTGTCCACCAGTGTACACTTCTGGCATGCATGTTTGACAGTCCTTCATAGATAGATGCTTCTGTGATGTCGGCTAAAATCTCATGCACACAATTCCCCAACACAAATAGATTAAGTTAACGTAATTATTTCTTACAAATTTAAGTGGACTGAACATTAAAATATTAAGCAGTTTCAACCTCTTTTTAAATAAGTAGTTTGAACAAGTAGCCAAATTATTTTTTTGAGAGTACAATACCAAACAATACAGTGGAACATGTTTTTTCTTACTTTTTTTAGTCCGAAGATCTAAAATGCTAAAATCCAAAACCTGTTTTCAGAAATAATATGTCAAAATTAAGTGGGTTTTTTTTCTTAAAACAAGCAAAATAATCTTATTGCAATCCAAAAACTACATTATTTAACTTAACCGTACTGGCAGATTGGTTATCTTGTTTTAAAGAAAAACCCACTAAATCTAGAAAATGTTTCTTGATTTAAGAATTGAGATAGAAACTAGACAAAAAACTCTAAACAATAGCGGTCACATGATAAAAACAGTTACTCCTGCTGTGTTGTTACATTATTGTCAGATCTAATACAGTTGACAGAGCATGAACTTAACTGAAGTGAATTGAGCCTTCTTTGTAAGTTAACCCACACAAAAATGAAGTGAACAAAGGAACAAGATCTTACTGACACAGAATGGAACTTTTAAAAATCAAGTTCATCCACTTACCCAATGCAAAGACTATATTTTCCCACATATTGGCACTGCAAAGTGTCGTTTATTCTTTGGTTTCTGCATAGACGGCCCGGTCTCACGAGGAAACATAACTATTTATGATACTGGATCAGAAAAGCAGTCACAAGTGTTCATTTTGGATGGGTCTGAGGGAATCTGAGAGTTACATTTTTTGCTGTTGAGAAAACCAATTCAATTCATGTTGATTTCTCTAGCATTTTTACAATGTAGACTGTGTTAAAGCAGCTTAACATAGAATATTTATTAAATTGAAACTTTATCAGTCTAGTTTTCAGAGTTCAGTTTAGTTCAGTTCAGTGTGGTTTAGTTTTCATTGCTCAAAGTCCAAACACTGAAATCAAATTGACTGAAAGCAAATTGATGCACAGCTCCTTTAAAACCACCTTTAAAGTTGTCCAAATTCCATTCTTAGCAATGCATATTACTAATCAAAAACCTTTTTCGAACCAAATTGACAAAATGTCTTAATGAAACACGACATTTACCTAATATTCGAATGATTTTTGGTCATAATAAATGGTCGATAATTTTGACCAATACAATGTATTTTGGCTATCCCCAAAATATTGCAAGTGTAACATAAAACTGGTTTTCTGATGCAGCGTTACATTTGACATTGTCAGAAAAGTGGCTGCACTGTAAAAAGTTTTGATAATCTGTAAAAACATTAGTTTACTACAGTGCTTAATTTGTAAATGAATAATTTCCGGAACAAAACCAGGAAATAAAAGTTACCTTAACCAATGTCCACCACACGATTTCAGATTTCCCAGAACATGACATCATTAAACGCTGATAGTAGAAAAAAATATATATTAACAGCACTGACATTCAATTCACTTCCAATTGAACAAAAAAAAAAAAAGAAAATGAAATGACTCACTCTGTCTAATCTTCAAGAGGAGCCCACAGTTACCTCTTCCATCTTGTTTTCTGGCTGACTTGCCTTGCTTTGCTTCTGTCTCCTGCAATCCTGATCCAGGAGCGGTTTCATCTTATCAAGATCTCTTTTGATCAAGCTCATTATCATATTTACTGGGGTTTTAAAAAATTTAAATATGCTTAACTGCCTCTGGCATTTTGAAAATACAAATATTATTTAGGTAGGCCACTATGCCATTATTTATTTTCGGTGCTCACTGCGCACAAAACAATAATCACCAACCAATGAGAGTGATTGTAAATGTAAGAAATCTGATTGGTCGAAAATATTGTTGAGGTCTAATAGTTAAACGTGACTTTTGCTTTGCTTTAACTTGATCACACAAAATCTACTCATTGAAAAATCTAAAAATCTACTCACTGAAGTGCCATTCCATTGTGTGGGAATGTCCTGGTTAGATTGTGTGGTTGCAGTTGGAGTTGCAGCCTCTGCTTGAACATGAATAATGCAGTAGCCTTTGAACTCCGTTGAGAAAAAAAAGCGGTTACGTCACAACCGCCCGTCCAACCGAGTGACATGTGCAACACAGAGGCCAGCCTTTCCAGGCGTGTGCAAAGCACTTGATTTGCGGTTCAAATTCAATCCTGCTTCCAATCTTCAATGCTAATTTCACTCACACGCTCAATGCTAACATATCAACTCACGAGACAACTTTTCACCTTGACGAGAAATCTCATCACATCTTGTGATACCCCTTGTAACATAGCTTTTTACAGTGTACCTTGAATTAATTCATACAATTAAATTAGCATGAAAACATGATTTTTAAAAGGAGGAAAGCAAATAAATGGGCGATGAGCAAACCGTCCTACAATTTACGATTGAGATTGTACAAATTCATACAAAATGCCATGAGATTGTGTTGGCACAGATCTGTTTGCCTCATGCTATTTACCTGGTGCAGTGTGAATTAGTAGGCGGACAGTGGTGGAAAGAGTACTGAAAAATCATATTCGAGTAAAAGTACCATTACTTGCCTAAAAATGTAGTGCAAGTAGAGTAAAAGTATCTGCTGCAAATATTACTCAAAGTATGAGTAAAAAGTAGCCCTTTCAAAAGTACTCAAGAGTAGTGATTATTGAGTATTACACTGTTAAAAAACTGATGCGTTTACATAACTTGTGGATGTGTGTAAACGTAACATTCTGTAGTGCATCTAGTTATTGCCCAGCAGGCACACAACATCATAAAACGTTAATATTAGGTTAGATTTAGGTTGTGATGTCAGGTGACCAAAATTCAAGGTCTAGTCAGCGTCTAAGGACAATGTTATTTTGACGTCCAATAAAGACGTCAAATGACGTTGATATTTGGTTGATTTTAGGTTGTTAGAAAGTAACCAAAATCCAACGTCGACCCAACATATAAAATCAACCTCATATTGATGTCAAATACTGACATTTATTCATCAGGTATATGGCAACCAAAATCCAACGTCTGATAGATGTCAATAGAGGTAACGTCCACACAACATCAAGCTGTAACATCATTAAACGTTGATATTTGGTTGGTTTTAGGTTGGACATTGACGTTGGCCTGACGTTGAGTTCTGACGTCAACTCGATTTTCATTTCTAAACAAAATGCAATGTTGTTGGGGTACAACGTCAA
Organism: Danio aesculapii; assembly: GCF_903798145.1. Lineage (NCBI taxonomy): Eukaryota > Metazoa > Chordata > Actinopteri > Cypriniformes > Danionidae > Danio > Danio aesculapii. The sequence continues at coordinate 47,290,373 of NC_079448.1, read as the reverse complement.
TCTGACGTCATGTTGACGTCTTGTGCCTGCTGGGTGTTTAAGACCATTTTGGTCATCTTATAGTAAACATTCGTCATCTTCTCATCAGTGACAAGCATCTAAACAGTCTCTGGGTCAATGCGTGTAAAGACTTTGGACATCTCGTTGGACACTTTGAATACTTCCAAACAGTTTGCTGCAATTATAAATGACCCATGTCTTGAGGTAGTTCATTATGATGTGATTTACCTTCTATGTGCGATTTGATTGGACTCGCAGGACTGATTTCTCTAATCCCCATAGACAGGAAAAAATAAAGTAGTGACTGCAGGTTGAAGGAAAATAGTGGAGTAAAAGTACAGATACAGCACTAAAAATGCACTCAAGTAAAAGTAGATATTTATAAAACTACTCAATAAATTACAAATCCTGAGAAAAACTACTCAATAACAGTAATTTGAGTATTTGTAATTAGTTACTTTACACCACTGTAGGCGGAGCTAAGCAGGAAATGATGCAGAAGGCGGAGTTTAGCCACACTATTACATAAAACAACACATTTATCAATGTCTGGCTTCAATATCGGCTGTTTTTAGACTAAGCTGAACATTTTGAGATCTGAAACCTGCAGGATGTTTTTACAGAACAGCCAACTTTTACATGTCAAAGGATCAAGGGTAATATGATTTCTCAGTTCAAGACCCCTATAAATCCTTAGTTACCGGATTGCGACAAATGTTCAAAACAGACACTAACAGCAATACCCTTCTGTTTTGAACATTCGCAAAGTTCATTTGTCAATTTTGTATAATTTACAGCAATCTGAAAGCCATCATGGGCTCAGTTTCAGACTGCACACACAGTTTTGTTATGTAATAGAAGTCGTTTTTGTAAATGATCAGGTGAATCTGAATGTACAAACCAGCTGGAATCGGATTTTGTGACTAAACAGCCTTTGATTCAGTATTAGAGTCTCTTACCAACAGCTAAATTAAACAGTTTATCTTCTACATGTGCTTTGTTTGGTTTATCATTCAGAAAGGCATCAGATTTAAACAACACAGGCTCATTCTGAAAACGTAGCCCTACAGACGTTTCTGGAGACCGCGAATTACGTAGCCAGAGGAACGCATGGCTGCATTTCATTTTTTTTAAATGAACGCTGCGGGGCAGTATGACGACATTTCTTTCCACGCATACCAGTTGACCGCTTACCTTCATATGGAAGGCCTTCGGGCTGCAACCGGTTCGTCCCGTTAGCGCGCCATGTACGTTGGCGGACTTAAGACACAGAGAGAAGTTGACCGCGACGACAGGGTTCGAGTCCGGTGAAGAGCGGTTCCAGAAAGCAGGTAAGAAAAAAACTGAATCCAAAAAATAAAACCAACAAGTTAATAGCAGGGTGAAAACGTAGTAAAATATGAAAACGTGGTAAAAAAAATAAATAAAATAAAAATCAGACTGGATTATTTTCTGGATTGCTTTTGAAACGTGTTGGTTGGGTTTAGGGAAGTGGGTGGCGGGTCAATCGATAAACTTGGTTGGGTTTAGGGAAGGGGAAGGTGGGTCAGTCGATCGTTCACTCAGTCACTCAAAAAGTCGGTCAAAAAGTCAGTTGACAGCGGCCTCTGGTGGGTTTATGCGAGAACAGCAGGCACAAATGGCACTCGGAAGGGAAATTTGAGATCTCAAAAAGCGTAAACAGCCGCCTTTCTTGGATTCATGAAAACAAAAACTGTGAAAATGTGAATGATGTGGGAATGATGTATGGATTGGTCGTAACTAAGCAACACGATCTGTTAATAAGGTAGTAGTATGTCCCAAATCTTGCATACTCCTTCGCAAAAAAGTACATACTTCTAGGGCAGGGATGTCAAACTCAATTCCTGGAGGGCCGCAGCCCTGCACAGTTTAGTTCCAGCCCTGCTTCAACACACTTACCTGTATAGGTTTCAAACAAGACTGAAAGACTTAATTAGTTTGATCCACTGTGTTTAATTAGGGTTGGAACTAAACTGTGCAGGGCTGCGGCCCTCCAGGAATTGAGTTTGACATCCCTGTTCTAGGGTGTAGTATAAGCATGCGAATTGGGAAGCAGCGAGAGTTTTAGAACACTCAGAACAGCAACATTCCAGAGATGGAAAACTGGATTACACTCAGGACTGATTCATTCTTCATAGCGGTGGATACATTTACAGTACACCAAGCTTGGCCAAGATAAATAAGCGGCAGTTATTAAAATATAGAACAAATAACAACTCAGTGTCACTGACCGAGAGAACGATTAATCAAAACTGCAGGATGTCATTTATTTGATGAATCTCCGCCTTTTCCTGTTTAGACTGATGTCGCATCCTGTTTAACACCACACACGATGACCAGCACAGAATAATACCATAACATAACAATATAATTCACAAGTCTAGGGATTGGTAAGATTATTCAAATATTTTTAATTTAAAAAAGATGCTTTGGTAACACGATATACACACTATGGATCATTTAATAAGCACTGGCAAAGAGTTAAATTCGTTATTTGTTAAGCATTAACTCTACATTAATAGATATTATTATTAAGCAGTTTATAACTGCAGCCACAAATGCTGTATTCCTGACTTATGAGCACATTTATAGTCTGCTTAATAATTGTACTTTCATAATTTGTTAATGATTTATTTTTCATTTCTGAATGAAGTATTGCATTATTTACAAACCAATTACTTAGGAATAGTTAATGGTTTTTAAAGATCATTCAGGATGAGTTAGTAAAAAGTGCTCAGTGTCATTCACACAGCTACTAAACACCAGCATGTTAACACGCATAAAATTAAAGTCATGAAATAAACATTGTTTATCAACATTAGATGTAACATAAATCTCTAATGTACATAACTGATGGGGAAACAACTAAAAAGATCCATAATAATGTCAACAAAAAGCATTAAAGGTGATGTGCCATACAGGGAATTCTGGGAAAGTCAATTTACGGTTATTCGCCGTATTTATATTAAGGAAACATGCTGTTAACCAGGTTATTGATTTTTACTGTAGCATTTTTTACTGTTTTTTACCGTTGAAATCACGGCCATTTTTACAGTGCATATTATACAGAAATAATCATTAAAATAGTAATAAAATTCAAGTTAATGGGACATTCTACCAGAAACATACATTATCTGTCCCTGAATTAAAAACGGTGATGGTTGATTTCTGTGAGTTGTTCTGTAAAGGAATATGTCTTTCATTTGGATCTGAGATTTTTGTTCTTTATTTAAAACACTTTACAAATGTATAAACCCTGTCATTGTCCTCAGCTTTAATAGTTTTGTTAAAGAAAAAAACACTTCAGAAACAGCAAGTTTATGTTGTTATCATTCACATCAACTGATTAAAAACATGAAATTAGAAATAAATTTTACAAATACTACAAATATAGAATATAAATTACTTTACAATTGTCCCCATGTTTCTGTCAGTCCTGTCATGTTTGCATTAATTTAACATAAAATGTTTGCAATACACCTCTAACCATCTATGGCATGGTGTTGCCCTCAGGCAACAAACCAGTTTTTTTTTTAAACGATTAATAAACAATTCAAATTAACATTCATATATCTTAATATTCAGGCATATACTCATAGTTAATTTGTATGTTAATAAATGCTTTATCAACTCAACTTCATCCAGTTTTGTGACCTAATCTAAAGTGAGGACTGTTTATGCTTTATAAATCCCTTATAAATGACAATTAAAGGCTCAGAATCAAATGAACAATACATCTTTGCAATCTTACCTAAAAAATTTAATGACTGTAAAGTTTAAATATTGCTGAATAACAGGAGTGTCAAAATAAGACATAAAACTTGATATAAAACAACAACAATATAATAATTTAACAATATAATATGATGCAGCATTTCAATGTTATTCAGCGATGTTTAAACTGTGCTGTAATTTTATTTTAGAAAAGGCTGTAAAGATTTATTTTTCATTTGACACAGTTTCATTTGTGTATCTTCAAACGAAGAGAAATGAATAAAGTCATTTTTTTTCCTGTTTAGAATTTAACTGAGCCTTTAATTGTCATTTATGAGTGATTTATAAAGCATAAACAGTCCTCACTTTAGATTAGGTCACAAAAATGGTTGAAGTTGAGTTAATAAAGCATTTATTAACATACAAGTTTACTATTAGTATATACCTGAATAATAAGATATATGAATGTTAATTTGAATAGTTTAATAATCATTTATTTACGTATTCTAAATGATCGTAAGAAAACAATTATTCTTAAATAACTGGTTTGTAAATAATGCAATACTTCATTTAGTAATGAAAAATTTATCCTTATAGTATGAAAACACAATTATTAAGCACATTATAAATGTGATAAGTAGGCCCACACTAAATCTGCACGCACAGAATTCTGCAGATTTTCAGCCCATCATTAATTCTGTTTATTTACTTGAGTAAACGTGTGTAAATCTATATTTATTCAGTTTTTAAATTAATTACAGTAATATTATTGACTAATATGAAAATGTTCATCTGATTTATGTATAATGCAGTTTGTACAGTAATATTTTCAGTCCTTTAGTAGATTTATTATATGAGAGACTTGATTTGTTTACCAAATAAAGTGGATCTAATTGGATTTGCAATTTAAACATTAAATAAAAGTTACAAAGGTACTACTTTTTATTTCACATATTAGGGTTTTAGGTATGATACTCCTAAATTCCACAGAAATCCAAAATTTTTACCAAAATTCTCAGCAGAAGTAGCAAAAAAACGTCCGCAGATTCCGTCTGGCCCTGGTTATAAGTCAAGAATACAGCATTTGTATCTGCAGTTAAAACAGCTTACTAACATCTGGTTATGTAAACAGATAATGAACTATTTGCTAATGCTTAATAAATGATTCATAGTGTGTTACTATAAAGTGTTACTAATTCTTTAAATTGGTAGTAAATGACAATATGCTTTGAATATTCTGTACATAAAATAATACTGAAATTGTAGAATAATCCAATAATATATTAAGCAAAATGAGCTCCAAATCAACATATTACAATCACCTCTGAATGATCACGTGACCCCAAATTTATCATTGCAGAAATACATTTTAAAATCCGCAATAAAACCATTATGCTTAAAAAAAAATAAAAAATTATATAGAGTTGGGAATCACGGTGGCACAGTTGGTAGCACGATCACCTCACAGCAAGAAGGTCGCTGGTTCGAGCCCTGGGTGGGACAGTTGGCATTTCTGTGTGGAGTTTGCATGTTCTCCCTGTGTTGGTGTGGGTTTCCTCCGAGTGCTCCGGTTTCCCCACAGTTCAAAGACATGTGCTATAGATGAATTGAATAAACTAAATTGTCCGTAGTGTATGTGTGTGAATGTGTTTAGTGTATAGGTGTTTCCCAGTACTGGGTTGCGGCTGGAAGGGCATCCGCTGCGTAAAACATATGCTGGATAAGTTGGCGGTTCACTCCACTGTGGCGATCCCAGAATAATAAAGGGACTAAGCCGAAAAGAAAATGAATGAATGAATGAAAACAAAGAGTTGAAGTCAGAATTATTAGCAGAAATGTTTTTGTTCTTCAAATTTTGTTTAACAGTGGACGGAATTTTTCACAATATTTCCTATAATATTTTTTCTTCTGGAGGAAGTTTTATTTCAGCTAGAATAAAAGTTTTTTTTTACTTATTTTTTAAAGCCATTTAAAGGTCAATATTAGCCTTCTTAAACAATATTTATTTTTCAATAGTCTACAGAACAACAACCGTCATTATATGACTTGCCCAATTACTCTAACTTGCCTAATTAACCTAGTTAAGGCTTTTTAATGTCACTTTAAGCTGAATACTAGTATCTTAAAAAATATCTAGTCAAATATTATGTTCTGTCATCATGGAAAAGATAAAAGAATCAGTTATTAGAAATGAGTGATCATGCCATGTATTTGAGCACTGTAAATGCAGCCTTGGATAGCACTAGAAAAAAAAAGAAAATCAAAACTTGAGCGCAGCTGTTGGAGTGTCTGTTTATATATTTAGGTAGAATATACAGTATTTTGAAGATGCAGAAATTTGCAAAGCACTCTGGGTGTTCATGGGAACGGCTGAGCCAAAGCCGTGCTTCGCGATTAAACTGAATAAACACATTTTGCTGCTGTAAACAAGACATTAAGCTCAATTTGAACAAGGACATGACATCCAACACACGGCATTTCACAGTTTACTCTGTTTCTAAGACACAATCAGAGGTTTGCGCATGCAGGGAAGTGTTTGCTGAAGTATCGTTTAATGCTGGTGCAAAAATGCATGGGGTCTAGACAGGAAATCAGCGCTTGGAAGTTTAAGATATGGAAACAAAACAGATTATTGCCAAATAACTGTGAATCTCTGATGGAGAATCATCTGATCTGGGATTTTTGAATATGCCATAAAACACACAGATCCAAGATCAGTGACTTTCTCTTTCTCTCTCCTTCTCCTATCTCACTTTCTTTCTATATGTATAAAAACATCCACTGCAAAGACACCACTTGAAAATTCTCAGATTTTAACAGTTATGCGTTAAGGTTTTGATTCAGTAAACTACTATAGACGGGTTGGGTATCATTTGGAGTTATTTCGATACCGGTGAATCGATACTTTTACTTTTAGAAATCGATACTTTTAAAACGATACTAGTGCCAACACGGTGCCTGAACCGATACATTTGAGCCACAAAATTATGGTAGATGACTCTAGAAAAATCTTTTATTTGACAAAATCTTAAAAAAAATATATTTTAATAGGACTATATACTTTAATAGGATATAATTAAAGTTTAAAGTAAACATCAATTCAGATTGTATATATTTGAATTACATTAATATATTTCCTTTGATCATTTGTTGGTTAGCATGAATTTAAGATTTGCATTATGAAAATACATTAGCTTACTACTAACCTGTGGAAAGGCTGTCAGCAAAATACTGAACTCTTTTTTTTCTAGGGTTGGGGCTTGTGACTATGTTTACATGGTTATCAGTAATCTAATGATTTGCCTTAATCTGAATAAGACAATAATATGATTAAGGTGTTTACTTCTATCTCACTTTCTTTCTATATGTATAAAAACACCCACTGCAAAGACACCACTTGAATATTCTCAGATTTTAACAGTTATGCGTTTAAGGTTTTTGATTCTGTAAACTACTAATGACTAGGGTTGGGTATCATTTGGAGTTATTTCGATGCTAAATCGATACTTTTAAAACGATACCAGTGCCAAAACGGTGCCTGAACCAATACGTTTGAGCCACAAAATTATGGTAGATGACTCTAGAAAAATCTTTTATTTGACAAAATCTTAAAAAAATAATTTTAATAGAAAAACATAATTAAAGTTTAAAGTAAATATCAATTAATATTTTATATATTTGAATTACATTAATATATTTCCTTTGATCATTTGTTGGTTAGCATGAATTTAAGATTTGCATTATGAAAATACATTAGCTTACTACTAACCTGTGGAAAGGCTGTCAGCAAAATACTGAACTCCTTTTTTCTAGGGTTGGGGCTTGTGACTATGTTTACATGGTTATCTGTAATCTAATGATTTGCCTTAATCTGAATAAGGCAATAATATGATCAAGGTGTTTACTTGAGTTGCTTTTTGAATGTTCCTTTTATGATCCCGTCTTGCATGTTATAGCACATAGATTGATTGCATCACCGCGCTATCAATATTTCCTCCAGTTTCATGTAATCTCAGGTGTTACATTTCAAATTTTTCGACTTTACCTGCAGTTTCACTTTCATTCAGGAACATTTCATTCATGCCCCCATGACAAACTGAGGTATTTGATGTGAGTATTAAGTAAGAATTTGACACCACACGTTGAATGGAAAGAAAAACCTTTAGCCTTTCGCGACGCAGGTGTCTGTGGTCCTTTAAGGTAATCAAAAATCACTGTTTACTTGGAAGTCTAGACTCTTAATCAGAGTATTGTCTTAATCATATTAAAATCGGAGCATTGGTGTCCATGAGCGTACTCATTGAAAGTGCCAGATGATTCAGAGGCAGTGCTTTCCTCTTCCTTTAAGTTGAATCCATGAGCCCTCAAATGTGTCATTAAGTTTGACGTTTCCCCCCTTACACACAACTTTTGTAAAGCATCTGCTTCACGTTGCTGTGTCAGAATCCTTGTCTGTAAAATACGCTTTGGAACGCTTAAAAGCAAGTTTGATGAATGCGATCATGTGTGTTGATCTGAAGAGAGTCTCTCTCGCTCACCGAATGCGCTGAACTGCGTGCATCCATTCCCTAAGCAACAAGAACAAACCCCTGACATCACCTGTCTGTATTCCTCAAAGTTGTTTAGAATTAAATGTTTAGAGATGATGTGACCATGCGTACCTATGTGTGCCTTTGATGCACCCCTTGATGCTTCTTACGTCCTTGTCACAGTACCAGTGGCACCTAAATTAGGCACCGAAATTCATATGCTGATTCGGTCCAGGACATACTGGTTACAAAGGTACTGGTGCTATAAGGCACCAGGTTTCAGGACCCAAACATACTAATGACATTTTTTTTAGTTTAAGTAACAAGTCACACCATTTACTGGCTTATTACCTGCCTATTATTAAGACATTAACTGTTTATTAGCACTTTATGATCTTACTCTACATCCCTAATCCTATCCAATACCTAAACCCTACTTCTACCTTAGTAACTACTAATAAGCAGCTAATTAGTAGTTGATTGAGCTAAAAGTCTTAGTTATTGGTTTGTTAATAGCATGAATTGTACATTACAATAAAGTTTGACTTCTAAAACAAATATTAAGTTTCTATTAAAAGTAAAAATACTGGTAGTTTATTATTAGGTTTTTGTACTGTAAAATCAACACCATCTCAGTCAACAGATCACAAAACCAACATAGGCTCATAGGCTCAGGAGGGCCAACTGGGGTTTCGGGGCGGGGTTATGTACAAAGGCGGAGTTTTCCTGTCAGGTAAAGAGGAGACAAGATGCTTTCTTCCCTTACATTTGTTTTGCTATCGCGCTTGATCAACTCACTAAGAAAAATCTGTGTTCGAAGTAAATGCCGCCGAACTCGAATGTCCTTATCCAGGGATCGCTGTCTGGCCTTACACCAACAGACCACAAACAGTAAAAATGCAATCGCTTCGGTGTTCTCCATCTTCCAGCTCTCATAGTGATGCCAGGTTGTGTTTGTGGTTATAATTTGAGTTTTTTGTTCCCGCTGAAGTGGGCGGGTTGTGTGACGTTTGATTCGGGGGACGTTCTGGGGGCGGTGTTTGCGTGACGCGCTGCGAGCAACTAGCCCGACAGTGGAAACGCGACATGATTTCGGCCTCATTTCTCCACCTCCCGGGCTATTGGCCCGGCCTGGCCCGATTAAAGCCCTGGCTTGCACTGGCCCGATAGTGGAAATGCGGCTATTGTGAAAACGTAGCCCTATAGACATTTCTGGAGATCGCTAATTATGTAGCCAGAGGTAGGTATGGCTGCATTTAGTCTTTAAAACAAACGCTACGGAGTGGTATGACACCGTTACTTTTCACGCTTACCAGCTGACCACTTACCTCAATATGGACGGCTTTCCCGCTGTTACCAGTTTGTCCAGTTAGCTTGCCAAGTACGTCGGCGACTTGAGATGCAGAGAGGAGATGACCATGACGACGGCGTTTGAGTCTGGTGAAGAACAGTGCCAGAAAGCAGGTAAGACAAAAACAGAATCCAAAAAATAAAACAAACTAGTAAATAACAGGGTGAGAATGTGGTAAAATCTGAAAATGTGGTAAAAATCAGGCAAGGACTTTTCTTTTCCTGGATTGCTTATGAAAACAGTATCGGTTGGGTTTAGGTAAGTGGGTGGGCGGGTCAAATGGTGCTTTTGAAAACACTATCGGTTGGGTTTATGGAAGGAGGAGGGTGGGTCAGTCGATCGGTCAGTCAGTCATCAACAGCGGCCTCTGGTGGATTTACGTGGGAACAGCAGGCGCGAATGGCACTCGCAAGAGAAATTTGACATCTAAAAAAGCGTACACAGCAGCCTCTGGTGGATTACATGAAAAACAGAAACTGAAAAAAAACCCCAAACATAGCTCCTGGGACATATTTCGAGATCTCCAGAAATGTATATTGCCTGGGTTGCACAAAACTATACAAAATGTCAATAAAAGTTACATTTTCAAAGTTTTTTAACATCAAAAGTTATTGGAGGAATGATCAAATTTCCACAACAGTCATAAAATAATGAAAACTTCCATTGTATCTTCCATTATATTTTCCATTGTACATCTCAGATCCCCTGAGACGCTTTATATATTGTATTGTACTATAGATGTGACTCAATTAAATGCAAATTTGAATTTCTGTTTGAGCAATTCCTTGACACAACAAATAACGAGAGAAAATCCAGCTTGAGTTGTAAAGTTTATTTCAGTAGTCCTTCATGGCAGTTAAAAGACAAAACACTTAAAAGTTTGCAGTTCCAACATGCTAAACAATCATTAAACCAAAAAGACATAAACGAAACCGAATCGAATCAAACACCCAATAGAGAAATTATAGAAAAGTGCATCTTCATTCTTTAAAGTGACCAACACTAGAGCGTACAATTAACATTTAGGCCAAAAAACCCAGACGACTTTTCCATTCATGCAATCAGACGGGATTTTAGAAAGCAACAGTCCGAGCCGCCTTTAACCAACGTCACCTTGTATGTCCAGTGTCTACGAGTCGGACGACACTCGGCCAAAAGCACAGCTTCAGGAACCAAATTCACAGTAAGCCTGTCAAACAAGAGATCTGAAACTAAAGGAAGAACACGCACAGTACATCCATTCAGATAAATAATACTGCAACTGATATCAACTAGATTTACTCAGCACATAAAAGATAAAGAGTGCATTGTGCAACATCTCCAGTCGAGCTTTAGCAGAGCTTCTCACACATACACACACTCTCTCGCACACACCGGGGCCATGCATCAGCATACAGCTCACCGTTAGTTTACCTGGAGTCGTGCAGACGAACAAAACAAGCACAGCCAAACACACACGCACACACACCCATTCGAATATAGTTAGCTGGACAATGTGCATACAAATGAACATTCAACGCAGTCACACACGCACGCACGCAACACATGCACATGCAGACGACACACACTGCGCAGACACACAATACAAAACGTGCTCTCCCACGGGGAGAAGAAAACCAACACACAAACTCCACCATCAAAGAAACGAGCGCTAATAAGACAGAAGCTCATGAACCACGACCACTTTCTCAACCACAAAACAAAAAGAGGAACAACGCCGTCATTACAAAGCAGATCAGTCCAAAAAAGTCACACCGAGTCCAATATAAAAATACAAATTCACAAAATAACTATATAGAGACAAAAGTTGTGTCGATACTGTGTGGGTCTGGCGAAATCCTCCGTTCCTGCTCTACGCTAATGGCACTTATGTTTGAGGGATTCACACTCGGTCGGTTCTGCGTCAAATAAACCATGTGGTTCTTGTCTAAAACCCTCTGACGATGAGCAGGACGCATAAACGGGGCTGAGCTGAGCTGAGCTTTAAAAGCAGCCTGATGCATCATTGTTTTGGTCTAATGTGTAAGCGTGCTATAGCTAGAGTTTCCGAAATACTATCTATCTCACTGAGGAGAGAGGGTGGGGAAAAATAAAGTTCCTGTTAGGCACCTTTGTGATCATTGCAGCCGTGTAAGATGTGGAATGCAGAAACATGTTCAAATAAGCTGTCAAATTGTTGCCAGATTGTGTAAAGAGAAGACGAAGAAAAAAATAACTAAAAGGCAGATACTGTACATGCAAGCTATGAGTTGTGAAGAATCAGGCACGAAAAACGGAGTGATTGGAAAACATACTAACTAAGTAAAAATAATAATAAAACAATAGAAATCTAAATTCAAACACAAAAAACTACAAAACAAATAAACAATTATGCAAAAAAGCCATTAAACAAACAAAACATTGAAAATAAACAGACTAAACTACACTAAATAAGGTCAAAAACAAACAAAAACACAAAACATGAAAAAAACAAAGCTAAATTAAAAAAATAAACACAAAAAGGTAATTAAACAAACAAAACATCTAAAATAAACAAACAAAACTGAACTAAAAAAGATGAAAAAAAGATGAAAAAAACTGAAAGCTAAATTCAAACAAAGCACTAAAATAAAACAAACAAACATACAAAAAGCCATTAAACAAACAAAACATCGAAAACAAACAAACAAAACAATAGTAAATAAAGAGTCAAAAACAAAAAAAAAAACACAAAACATGAAAAAACAAAGGTAAATTTAATGCAAAAAACTACAAAACAAAAACAAACATACAAAAAGAGCCATTAAACAAACAAAAGATCTAAAATAAACAAACAAAACAAACAAAAACACAAAACATGAAAAAACAAAACTAAATTCAAAAGAAAAAACTAAAGTAAAACAAATAAACAAACATAGAAAAAAACTATTAATTACACATAAACAAACAAACAAAACAAAACTAAATAATGTCAAAAACAAACAAAAACACAAACAATGAAAAAACAAAGCTAAACTTAAAACAAAAATAAAGATAAATAAATAAACGTACAAAAAAGTAATTGAACAAACAAAACATCTAAAATAAACAAACAAAACTAAATAGTCAAAAACAAACAAAAAAGAAAACATGAAACAACAAGCCAAATTCAAAACAAAAGCAACACTAAAAAAACAAAAAGACTAAATAAAAACTAAAACAAAAGCAACAAACTAAATAAATTAAACAAGAAAAACCCAAAAACAAATCAAAAATCAAAAACAAATAGAGCATGAAAAGAATTAAACAACAAAACTAAAACAAACCTAAATGAAACAAACAAACAAACAAAATGAAACAAAAACACAACAAAAAATACAAATAAACCCCTCTACTAAACATCAAAAAGAAACTAAACAAACACTAATGGCTGAAGGCAACAACAAATGTAAGGCTTTGATAGACTAACAAAAACTGAATCAAAGTAGTGCAGAGAGCATTTAAGGAGTGTAAAAGACAACCAGCTACCGCCTAGTTACCACATTTTCTCTTTTAAAACAGGAACCGCATTCATCATGTTCTTTGGATCGGGCGACCTGGGATGCGTTTCTACCGCAAATAAAATAAAAAAGAAAACAAAAAGGGGGGCGTTATATGTCATTAATGATTAAGAAGTCACAGTCAAAAACAAAACAATCAAACAAAAAAAACCTTTCATCAACACCACATTTTTTTTTTTTGGCCGAAGGAATGGCGGAGGAGAGACAAGAGTCAAATCTTTCCGCTTTTCTCCTCCATTTTGACAGACCAGAAACCAGACTGACCGCAGGCCGGCCCAAAAATATACTTAGCACAGTGCTTGCGTTCACCGTCCAACACCGTTTTCTTGTATCGGTTGTTACCCAGAAGCCCGCAGGTTGGCCAAAGTGAAACTGCCAGGCTTCAGCTCTCGGTTGGGCCTTTTAAATGTTGAGCGCTGGGAGGAGGCGGGTCTCACCACTCATTGGTCCGCTGTTTGGTGGTGTCGTAGGCCCTGATGACCTCAGACTGGGACAGCACTCCGTTCTCGTCCTGGGAGAAAGCGTATCCATCTGGAAATAGCACAAACAGAGGAAACAATCAAACAAACATGCATACAATCTGACTAAAACATCAAGCAAAATATAAAAAAGCATGAGATGGGAAAATAGTCTTAAATTATAGGCACAAAACCAGGGTGTCTACTTGAAAAATAAAACAAAACTTTTATTATTAACCCTTATATACTGTTGGGGATGTTTTCATTCACTCTGGGGTGATTTTGAGTCTTAATTTGGCCATAACCTTTTCTGTGTTTCAGCTAGTGGAATGATTTTTGGTAGCAAGTCTTATTTTGACACATATTTTGAGAAAATGCTTTGATTTCTTTTACAAACTCAACAATACACTCTGGGCAAATTTACTCCCCTTTTGTTATGTTCGGGATGTAACATCCACTGAAATAAACTGCTGTAAAATGCCTCAGATTAATATATATTTTTAAATTTTTGGCTTAAATCTGTTCATCAACCTCAGGCCTGATCAAAACTACTCAATTGTTTAGAAAATTACAGGATTTTAACTCTTTAATTGCCAAATTCATAAATGATGTCACTGATTTGGTGAAAAAACACACACAAAATGATGTATTTTCAATATAAAAAGTAATTGTTGACTTGATTTTTTTTTTACTTTTTATCAAAGTCTTGGACATGTGAAATTACCTTTGATGCACTGTTTTTAATTCAGTTTAATTTTTCTTCCTAATTTACTGTTGGTGGCTGTTTTTGCCCCAATGACTTCCATTATAACCACATTATTTTGATTACAAAACACCATAGGTCCTATCCTACACCCGGTGCAATAAGGCGCAAGACGTGTTTGCCCCAACGTGTTGCTACTATCAGACCAACGCAATCTTCATTTCCCAGATTTCCGCCACATTGTTTAAATAGCAAATCCATTTGCGCCACTTTGTGGACTCATAGGTGTTTAGGTCTAAAAAAAGAGGTGTGTTAGGGTGCATTGTTGGAGCGTTGCTATTTTAAGGAACTAAAATAGACTGTGCAATAGACCAGCTGAAAGCAGGTCTAAAGTTGCATTAGTTGTAGTTAGCGCATTAGTTGTAAAGCAATGCGCAAATATCTTTAGAAATGAAAATAATTAAAGGAATAAAATATTACAAAAATGATTATTTTCTACATAAATATAAAAACCACTGCCTCCATGCCTTCTTCATCTCGGGGGCTTTTTTAATTTTATTCATGACAACTTGCTTTTGCATAATGTTATTATTAGTATTATTTATTTTATGCATATTTATATTTGTTTTATTAAAAACAAGTTTAGATTTGTCCACCTGTCAGGTTTTAGACCACATGGGGCATAAGAATAGGACGTGTGTTTGGAAATAACTCACTTTATTATTATTGTTCATTTATTTGTTTGCTGGAAATTAGAACTGAATTTAGAAATAGTTTTGAAAAAAATCTTTGCGCTTAACAAACAAAATTATTTATGTAGGCTAATGAATGTCTGTTCGTAGCCTACAACACCGTTTCCTTATGCACGAAAGAGAGAAAGAGAAAGTAAAGGCCGATTGGAGGAGGCTCTTTCTTTATCCTCGTGCTGTAGATGCTCTTTTAACGTTTAACTCGTTAGTGAAGCGTTCAGTTTTTCCACTTACAAAGTCCGCCATGTAAATAGCAATGTGGCATGGCGTGACGCAACTGACTCTTAAAGGGAATGGGAGATGAGACTCTGATTGGTTTATTCTCAAAACACATCCATAACTCATTAAGAGAATAAGCTCAACCCTGTTAGACCATGCACCGCTGCCCAGAGCGTATTTTTCCTTTCTTAAAATAGCAAAAGTGGATTCGGACACACTCATAATGCTTTTGTGCCCTGTGCTTTAGACTTTGCACCTAGATCGTTAAAATAGAGCCCCATATAATCATGCGTTTTTGATTGTTGGTGGTTTCCACTGTTGGGAAGAGGCAAAATTTGCCATTTTTACTGTTGATCATCATTTAGCACAATTAACCTTTTAGATAGGATTTTATATGGAGTATAACAGCAGATTATATATTATGTGTGTCTGTGAGTGTGTAAGAGTGACCTTTACGCACCTACATTGATGTGTTTGAGAAAATCAAAATATGCATCTCAGCTCTCAGAACGACATGGAGTAAACAAAAACAAAGAGTGTGTACTTATGCACCATTAAATGTGGTTATAATGGAAGTCAATAGGGCAAAAACAGCCACCAACAGTAAATTAGCGAGAAAAAATTAAAATCTAACAATGCATCAAAGTCGATGCAGTTACTTATCGCTCACATGTCCAAGACTTTAATAAAAGGTAAAAAAAAAATCCAGTCCACAATTACTATTAATACTGAAAATACATCATTTTGTGTGTTGTTTTTCACCAGATCAGTGATATCATTTATGAATTTGTCAATTAAAGAGTTAAAATCCTGTTATTTTTCTAACAATTTGGTAGTTTTGATCAGGACTGATGATGATTAACAGATTTATGTAAAAAATATTAATCTGATGCAGTTTTACAGCAGTTTAATTCAGTGAATGTTTTCATCCCAAACATAACAAAAGGGCAGTAAATTTGAACAGCGCACAAGGGTTAAAAGAGAAATAAGCATGATTATAAGGCACTATCCAATAAAATAGTTGAAAATAGTACAAAGTTTTGTGTGTATTATCATTAAAGTAGATTCAACACTGTCCAGATCATTTACTGAGTGTCCTGTTGTTGTGTCTGGCTTAATAAGCTTTCACTATGACCTACATACACACTAATGGGACCAAAACGGCGGAAAATATTTGTATTGGTGCAGATTAAAGGAGGACTGTTGTCTGTGGTGAATGACATGAGTATGCAGGACATCCTGACGCTGCTTACAGAAATAAACAACAAAAGTCCAATGTGTGTGTGTGTGTGTGTGTGAGGGGAGATTGGGAGGAGGCTCTGGCGGTGTGTGTGGCCTGTAAGCAGAAAACAAATCTGTGACAACACCGTGAGTGTCGTGAGCTCTGACTATTCACTATGTTGATCATTTCCTCAAATATGGAAATGACTTATAAAGACCATATCTCACAGAAAAGGAAAAATAAAAAATCTTCTTTGCTTTAATTTAAACTAAGTCATCTATTAACAGAACTAAATCTATTAAAATAAATAACATCTATTCAAACTCGTCATTTTAAAAGGATAGATCAGCCAAAAAATATCATTTGTTGTTAATTTCCTCATCATCAGGCCATCCAAGATGCAGGCGACTTTTTCTAAATTCAGTTCAACATTAAAGGGGTGTCAATCACCCAGTTTTAGTTTGTCCTCCACCACAGTTTCCGTTCACATATAAATTGTCTGTGGATCTCCTGGTTCTGTGAAGCCCCTCCCTCTGAAATACCCTCAGATTGGTCAGCTGGCTTAGGGAGTTCTGATTGGCTAACCACCCAGCACACACTGAGGAAAATTCAGAACTAGCCATTTATTTTAAGCCTTAAAAAGCAAATTCACTAAATGAAAATCTCTCTCTCTTTGCATTAAATCTTTAGTAGGTTCAGAGGAATCCTTCACATGAATTTAAAATAAAAAAAGGTATTTCCTTTATGTATTATTTGTATTTACATTAAGCTTTTTTTAAACATATTTTGTATTACCTTTTATGGTCAAAACTATAAACCATTTGCCTTCATTTGTTCTCCAGCCCAAACTTTGAGATGTATTTTCAATTTTATTTTAACGTTTAGATTTTTATCGAAGTAAAGTCTTTAAAGTGGCCTTGTATATATATACAGAGTTCAGCTGTGAGGATTTTTTGGGTCATTCTGGTTCACATTATTAGTATTTATAGGAGGGATGCAAAAAATTTCTGGCCAGCAACAAGAAAATAAATAAAATAAATAAAATAAATAGCAGGCAAAAATGGCTTTTTTTTTTAGTTTTTGTCAGTAAAAAAACAACAAACAAAGCTCAAAATATGAGATTCAAAAAACAAAAACAAAATAGAAAAGGTTTGTAATAGTTCAATATTCCACCGATGTACACATATACTTATCTACGCACTAACATTTTTTATATAGTACATTAGTCCCTGCTGCATGCAGGAACAGAGGAATGACGCCTCTTGTTTTCGGTCTCTTGTTTCGGTTCTCTGTCAATAAAATTTTACCATCAGTAAAAACTTTTTTTTTTTTTCAAATCATAATAATTATTATTGAGTTCATTTCTTACAAATTTATTATATATTATTTAATAAAAAAATAAATTATTATTACAAAGCATTTTTGTTTTCGGTCTCTTGACTCGTTCACTGTCAATTAAATATTACTGTTAATAAAGTGTTATTTGTTTCAATTCAGAACAAAATAACTTATAATATTAATCTTGATGTTATTTAATAAATGAATACATTATTATTACAAAGCATTTTTGTTTTTGGTTCCGTGACTCGGTTCTCTGTCAACACAATTTTACTGTCAATAACTTTTCAAATCATAATAAATATTAATGACTTAAATTCTTACAAATTTACCTATTATTTCATAGAGTAATATAATTATAAAAGAATTTTTGATTTCAATCTTTTGACTCGGTTTGCTGACAATAAAATGTTTTTTTTTTTTAATTCAGAATAAAATGACATTATTAATCTTGATATTATTAACTAAAATAATAAAATATTACAAAACATTTTTATTTTCGGTCTCTTGACTTGGTTCTCTGTCAATAAAATTTTACTGTCAATAAAATGTTTTTTTTTCTTCAATTCAGAATAAAATTACTTCTATTATTAATCTTGATATTATTTAATAAAATAATAAACAATTATTACAAAGCATTTTAGTTTTCAGTCAAGCGCCTCTGCAAGAGTTTAAATTTCAGTGCATCCCTAATTTAAAGATAAATATAGAGTCAATATAACAAATAAGAACAAATGAACACATTACAATAGCAATAGTAAATAAATATAAGCAGGGCAAGAATTAAAATGACTAGGCCCCTGGGCTTGAGTTTATGTTTGTAATTATAATTAGGAAAAAAACGAGTCTAGTCTATGTTTAGAGCTGATAATAGATAGTCACACTTGTGGATTTTGCTTCATAACATGTATTGTATCATCAGAAGCCATGGCCCATGGGTTTTAATTTTGTCTTGCCTGTATTTGTTTTTTTTGACAACAGTTTCAGCTATGAATCTTCTTTAATGTTCCACTGAAGAAAGGAAGAGTCTCCTATGTCTTGTATGGCTGTAGGATAAGAGAATTAACGCTGAACTACCCCTTAAAACAGCATCTAGATCTACAGTCTGCTCTCTACAGCACTGCACACTGGGATTGTTCCTCTCGTCTAGAACTCACCTCATGTCTCAACCGACTCGACCTCTACCTGCTGGCCTGAGGGGGCACATGCAAGAGGCCGAGGTGGGCAATGCATTGTGGGAATGACAGCGGGACATTGAAATGATTAAATGCGGCTCTGTCTGACAATCCAAACAGCACAGCAGCACATGCACAGGTGGGGAATGGGAAGGACGTGATGGACAGTGCAGGTTTGGTTATGATGTTAATATGTTTTGTAAGGCAGCTGTAATCATGTTTAGCGGTATGAGCTAAAGGGTAAGAATGCATATAAGATCAGACTAGCACTGAACGTCCCCCATCCTCACCTAAAAGCAAACACAAACAAAACAATAGAGCAAATAAAGAAAGGTAACAGACAGAACAGAAAAAATGAGTGTAAAACTAGAAAGAAATGAAAAGCCAGTGGTTCTCAGCTGGTTTCTGCTTCAGGTGGAACTAAAGAAGGTAAAATTATATTATTCAAGAAAAGAAACATTTTTACTTCACCTACTTCTGAGTATCTACTGTTTTTGCATTAATGAATTTCTGTCTTTCTTTCTTTCTTTCTTTCTTTCTTTCTTTCATTCATTTTTTCTTTCTCCTTTCTATCTTTCTTTTCCTTTTTTCTTTCTTTCTTTCTTTCTTTCTTTCTTTCTTTCTTTCTTTTTCTTTCTTTCTTTTTCCTTTCTTTTTCCTTTTTTCTTTCTTTCTTTCTTTCTTTTTTCCTTCTTTCTTTCTTTCTTTCTTTCTTTCTTTCTTTCTTTCTTTTCTTTCTTTCTTTCTTTCTTTCCTTTTTCTTTCTTTCTTTCTTTTTTCTTTCTTTCGTTCTTTCTTTTTCCTTTTTTTCTTTCTTTCTTTCTTCTTTCTCTTTCCTTTTTCTTTCTTTCTTCTTTCGTTCTTCTTTCTTTTCCTTTCTTTCTTTCTTTCTTTCTTTCTTTCTTTCTTTCTTTCTTTTTTTCTTCTTTCTTTCTTTCTTTTTCCTTTTTTCTTTCTTTCTTTTTTCTTTCTTTTTCTTTCTTTCTTTTTCCTTTCTTTTTCCTTTTTTCTTTCTTTCTTTTTTCCTTCTTTCTTTCTTTCTTTCTTCTTTCTTTCTTTCTTTCTTTCTTTCCTTTTTTCTTTCTTCTTTCTTTTTTCTTTCTTTCGTTCTTTCTTTTTCCTTTTTTTCTTTCTTTCTTTCTTTCTCTTTCCTTTTTTCTTTCTTTCTTTCGTTCTTTCTTTCTTTTTCCTTTTTTCTTTCTTTCTTTCGTTCTTTCTTTCTTTTTCCTTTTTTCTTTCTTTCTTTCTTTCTTCTTTCTTTCTTTCTTTCTTTCTTTCTTTCTTTCTTTCTTTCTTTTTTTCTTTCTTTCTTTCTTTCTTTTTCCTTTTTTCTTTCTTTCTTTCTTTCTTTCTTTCTTTCTTTCTTTCTTTCTTTTTTTCTTTCTTTCTTTCTTTCTTTTTCCTTTTTTCTTTCTTTCTTTCTTTCGTTCTTTCTTTCTTTTTCCTTTCTTTCTTTCTTTCTTTCTTTCTTTCTTTCTTTCTTTCTTTTTTCTTTCTTTCTTTCTTTCTTTTTCCTTTTTTCTTTCTTTCTTTTTTCTTTCTTTTTCTTTCTTTCTTTTTCCTTTCTTTTTCCTTTTTTCTTTCTTTCTTTTTTCCTTCTTTCTTTCTTTCTTTCTTTCTTTCTTCTTTCTTTCTTTCTTTCTTTCTTTCTTTCCTTTTTTCTTTCTTTCTTTCTTTTTTCTTTCTTTCGTTCTTTCTTTTTCCTTTTTTCTTTCTTTCTTTCTTTCTCTTTCCTTTTTTCTTTCTTTCTTTCGTTCTTTCTTTCTTTTTCCTTTTTTCTTTCTTTCTTTCGTTCTTTCTTTCTTTTTCCTTTTTTCTTTCTTTCTTTCTTTCTTTCTTTCTTTCTTTCTTTCTTTCTTTCTTTCTTTCTTTTACTTTCCTTTTTTCTTTCTTTCTTTCTCTTTCTTTCTTTCGTTCTTTCTTTTTCCTTTCTTTCTTCTTTCTTTCTTTCTTTCTTTCTTTCTTTCTTTCTTTCTTTCTTTCTTTCTTTCTTTCTCTTTCTTCTTTCTTTCTTTCTTTTTCTTTCTTTCGTTCTTTCTTTTTCCTTTTTTTCTTTCTTTTTTTCTTTCTTTCTTTCTCTTTCCTTTTTTCTTTCTTTCGTTCTTTCTTTCTTTTTCCTTTTTTTCTTTCTTTCTTTCGTTTTTTTTCCTTTTCTTTTTTTCTTTCTTTCTTTCTTTCTATCTTTCTTTCTATCTTTCTTTCTTTCTTTCTTTCTTTCTTTCTTTCTTTCTTTCTTTCTTTCTTTCTTTCTTTCAAAACTCATTTTGAATCACATGTAACTATGTTAATTTAGAGATATTTACATATTAGTCAGTCTCTCTAGGATTTTGAAGGGACATTTTTAAAATATATACACTCCCTGACAAAAGTCTTGTCACCTATCCAAGATTTAGGAACAACAAATAATAATTTGACTTCTAGTTGATCATTTGGTATCAGAAGTGGCTTATATGAAAGGCAAAGGCCTCTAGATTACGCTTATTTTACCAAAATAAAATATGATCATGCCTTGATTTTTAATTATTTAATTAGGACAGTAAGGTCTGATTTTGCTTAGACAAAACTCTTGTCACTGAACAGAAATAATGTCCAGTATAGAATATAAAGTCATGCTGCAGTGGAAAAAGAATGAATATTGTGTATGACTCCCATGAGCTTGGAGGACTGCATCCATACATCTCTGCAATGACTCAAATAACTCATTAATAAAGTCATCTGGAATGGCAAAGAAAGCGTTCTTGCAGGACTCCCACAGTTCATCAAGATTTATCTTCAATGCCTCCTCCATCTTACCCTAGACATGCTCAATAATGTTTATGTCTGGTGACTGGGCTGGCCAATCCTGGAGCACCTTGACCTTCTTTGCTTTCAGGAACTTTGATGTGGAGGCTGAAGTATGAGAAGGAGCACTATCCTGCTGAAGAATTTGCCCACTCCTGTGGTTTGTAATGTAATGGGCAGCACAAATATCTTGATACCTCAGGCTGTTGATGTTGCCATCCACTCTGCAGGTAACCCCACACCATCATTTTTCCTTCACCAAACTTGACTGATTTCAGTGAGAATCTTGGGTGCATGCGGGTTCCAATAGGTCTTCTGCAGTATTTGTGATGATTGGGATGCAGTTCAAAAGATGATTCATCAGAAAAATCTACCTTCTGCCACTTTTCCAAATGATCAACTAAAAGTCAAGTTATTATTTGTTGCTTTTACATCTGGGATCAACGACAATACTTTTGTCAGGTAATGTATATTTGCACCCTAAAATGACAATTTCTGCCATAAATCTAGTTTTTTTCTCTCTTTCTCCTGGAGAGCCTGATTTGTGTTGGAAAACAAAAATACTGAAACAAAATTCACAGTTAATGTAGGACTCTCTGCTCTGATTTCAGGGGTTTTTAAACGCTGGAAAGGTGATTTATGATTTCTGAAATCCTACAGAACACCTATTAATAGCTGCCTATTAGAGACTTCTTAATGAGCTTTTCCTCATTCTCATCGAAACCCTTGCAGCTTCACCATGTGAAAACCACTGAAATGAAACAACCAAAGGTATAGAATAACAGCAAATCCAAAAAGGAAATGTTAGTAATTGATAAACCAATATGTGAGTGTGTGACCTTCGCCAGTGTTCATATACAACCTCCCGAATGTGCTTCAATACCCAGTTATTCAATTCACCAGGTTGGCCCTCGTGTTAGTGCCCAGCCGTGATATTACGGCTACTACAGCCGGCTTTCACCTACTTGTCATGGTTTTGGGTTCAGGTTTGTGCGTCTGTGAGTGTCTGCAGCTGCACGTCCATGAGGCCTTGTGTCTGTGCGTGAACCTGCATTGTGATGCTGCAGAGTGGGATTGTGGGATGTGTGTGTGTCAGTGTGTCTGCGTCCGTATGCCGGTGGCTGACGGAGCACATGTGTGTCGCTGACGTACGGAGCAGGTTCTGCTGCATGGAGTCGGAGCGGTACAGACTGACGGTGCTCTTCTTGAAGACGTTCTTCAGGAGCTGCGCTCTCTCCGTCAAACTGTGGAGGAGGACACAGAGAGAAACAGGGCATGGTTACTTATGTTTGCATATAAAGATTTGAATTTACTTTAGGCATACATCATTACAGTATTGCCAGACACACATAAACCGCTTTTCCAATATCAGGTAGAACAGTTCTCTTTGCTTAAAGAACACATGAATTCAAATCTAACCACAGGGCTCGAAATTGCCACTGTTTTGGTCGCATATGAGCCCGAAATTTTATCTATACAACCTCAAAATATATTTGGGGGCATTTGTGCGAGTGCATAAAATTGTTGCGTGGGATCAGTTTTGTTCAGACCAAAATGTTCAGTGATAGGAACAGTTTAAAACTGTTGTCATGTCAACTTGCTGCAGTAAACAAAGCCCGCAATGCTTGCCCCGCCTTCGGGCTCTTCTTATTGGCCCACTGCTGTAGAACTGAACGAGAATGGATTGATTAAAATCAGCTGTCAATCACTCAGTCAATGCCTTTTGCCTTCAGATGACAGGAGCTACAACTGTGAAAATATAAAGCGCTGAAGATGAGAATGAAAACAACACTGACAGATTTAGTTTTAGAAACCAGCTAAAGCTATAAATAATGGTACTGATTATATGGTGAATGTTAATCCACCATCTACACTTTTCAAAGAGAGGATAAAAGGCTTCAAGTCTGCTAAGAAAATAACTAAAGCATTCACTGTAAAGTCTGTGGGACGGAATTTTTAGGTAACTGCTTGCCACATCTACAAATTTTAAGCACGAGAGGTTCTGTTTAATCCTTCATTAAATTGCCAGACGATGTCAGCCGTGCAAATGGCAGCTATATGTCAAATTTAACACCACGTACACCATCGCAAAAGGGCTTGCGCTGACTAAGATTAAACTAATATTGCAGCTTATGAAAAAGAGCGGTATTGCTTAAAATGACGTATGCAAATAATAAGGTAAATGTCAAAAGCATCTGTGCAATATCAGACACCACCGGTGAGAACACAGCACAGTTCTCATTAACAGATTCATTCATGTCAAGCAGTGCGTGTAGGGCCGGTGAGTGGTCTGTGTATCTTTTGGTCTCTCAATTATGTTATAAAAATGTATTTTCTTGTGATAATGAGATTTCGTTGAGACATTTTCCTCACGCAATCATATATATATATTTTGTTTGTTAGTGTTGATTTCAAATGCAATAAATCTGTTTATATAAAACTTGTAGTAACGGTGCTCATAATTTGTGGGTGCGACTGGATTTTGGCTGGTGTGCCTAAATTTTTAAAGTTAGGGGCACCGGTGCTACCAAGCAAAAAGGTCAATTTGGAGCCCTGAACCATATGATTCCGTTAGCTCATATTGCTAGTTTTGTGTACAGTTTATCTGCACATGTCATCATACTTTGTGCATATTTATTACTGTCGCCACTGGCTTGCTTGGTTGGGACTTGTGGAGCTGCTCTTCAGTGTTTGGACTTTCAGCAGTGAAAATTAAACCACACTGAACTGAACTAAACTGAACTTCAACTCTGAAAACTGGACTGACACAGTTTCAGTTTACTAGAACTTCTGTGTTAAGCTGCTTTGACATGATCTGCATTGTAAAAGCGCTATAGAAATAAAGATGAATTGAACATTTTAATAATCAAAATAAACATTTATCTGACTTAGTTAAGTGCATACATTTATAATGCACATTTTTTAAATTTAAGAGTACCTTGGTGTTTCTATTCAGTGTTTTTTAATGTGATATCCTAAAATACGCTTGAAATTAGGTGAATATAAAGCTATTGTGTCCCACAGAGAAGCGATCGAATGAAAGACAAACTTCCTGCTGGACAGATGTGTGTCTGGGAGAAGCGCCAGCGGGATGGTTTACTCTGAGGTGATCCTGCTGATCTGCTGTTTTGCCTTGTTCTACTTTTATTTTGAATTCTTGAGGAACGGTCCTCACCTCTTCCCATGCACCACAGCTCCTGGGTCTTTGGACAGCGCCTCCAGCTCCTGCACCTCATCCACTAGGGTCTTGAAGCACACCTTCTTCATGCTGGAACACAGGAAAAACACATGCAACTGTCAGGAAGAGCAAGCCAGTAATAATAATAATAATAATAATAATAATAATAATAATAATAATAATAATAATCTCTGATTCATGAGCTTGAAATTTTTTTTAAACGCATTGACAGCACCAAAAAACTAAACAAAATATTTTTTTTTCATTAATAAACTTAATCAGGGTTTCTTCAAGCTTCATCAAGTCAAATTTAAGACTTTTTAGGAGCTTTTCAAAACCATTGAGAATGAAATTTCAGACTTATATAGGGCTAAATACTGGGGCTAAAATCTGCATATTTTTTATAGCCCGCAAAATATATATATACTGCATATTTTTTAATAGCCAAGCAATATATATATATATATATATATATATATATATATATATATATATATATATATATATATATATATATATATACACACACACATATGTTTACTTGCCCCACATATTTTAAATAATGTGTCAAAACAAGCAGTTATTAAATATTATTTTTTTTAAATAATATTATTTTTT
This sequence comes from Danio aesculapii, assembly GCF_903798145.1. Taxonomy (NCBI): domain Eukaryota; kingdom Metazoa; phylum Chordata; class Actinopteri; order Cypriniformes; family Danionidae; genus Danio; species Danio aesculapii. Next base: position 47,264,799 of record NC_079448.1, on the reverse strand, counting down.
TCAACATGACCTAAAATAAACTCTTTAAAATTTAATAAACTGAATCTATGCACAACAGGCTGTTATAATACTAGTTATAAATAGAGATTTGCTAACAGTTTTGTATTATTAGTGATTGGATGTGTTGGATCAACTGGGTAGCTTTACAAAATGAAGACCTGTTTAAAATGATTTAAGACAAAAAGACAATGCTTCAGTGAATTTAAGACTTTTTAAGGCCTATTAAAGACCTTAAAAACTACTGTTTTTGAAATTTAAGACATTAAGACTTTTTAAAACCCCTCGGACACCCTTTTAACGTTTTTATTAAATGCATTTGGTAAAAATTAAAAAGTTTAGATTTAATTATTTAACTAAACACTTTAAACTTTAGCCCAAAAATAATACACTACCATTTGTCATAACGAATATTATATCATCATCTAAAATGTGCTGTGACTTATATTCCAAAGTGATAATAACAAATTATGAAATAATAATAATTTAGTAAATATCATCTATGTTAGGCAAGTAAAACACAATTCCCCAAACATTTGTGCTTGTGACAAAAAGACATGTGAGTGCATTTTCCAAACACTACAAGTTTTAGTTTTTATTTAAATATATATATATATACACCTATAATTTGTTTTATACTTTTTAAAATTCATTTTCGGTACTTTATATGATGTGCAATTTGAGGGATTTGTTGCGGAGTAAGTGAAACTAAAATGTTTTTGTCATTATTTAGCACCACTGGTAGCCTACTTTACATTATTTATGAATTAAATCATAAAATACAATAAGTCATATACGTTTGGCTCTCAACAACACATTTCTGACCCACTGTGACAAGGAACTCATTTCTACAGTAGCTTTTGCCTGCCGTTTGCAACAAATCAGCACAGATCTGCAGTTGACTGTAAGCATTTTAAATGATCTGTCAATGCTTTTAACTTTTCATACATGTCATACAAAGGCAGATTTGATGGTGGAACTGAAGAAACTCAACTCACACTTTGTAGGCCACGTCAAACACCAGAGAGGTGATGGGAATGAAGATCAGGCCCATCCAGAATACTCCAGAACTAAACATCATGTCCGCCTGGAAAACACAAACACACTCATGAGAATCTGCATCTGATTTCTAGACTTAACTTAATCAGTCTCTAAAAAACTGGACTCTCACAACCTCCAAACCCTTCAGATGTAATGTAGTTTGCAGGTGCTGGAATGTGAACTCATCTGGTTACATGTGAAATGTGTGTGTGACAGATGACAAAGCAGACAGACAAGAAAAGGAGAAATGAGAGACAGATGAGCTATAAGTCAAGCTATAAGTAAAGACCTGGGCTGTTAACTGTGAACGCTACTACCCAGATCCCCTCACTAAACACCAGATCACAAATGATGAGCTGTCAGACTGCCGTCACCACATTTTTAAGAAAGGCCCATCACATGCAGCTGTCTGTGCATGTCAAAGTAAACTTACATGCATAAGATAGGGGTCAGTAGAAAGTGGAATTTTCTACTTTGATTGAGAAACCATCAATAAAAAACTAATTAAATCACAAAAGTGAAGTCAAAGTGTCTGAGAAAGGTCAAGTGAATGAAATGCTGCGCAACCAAATACTTTTTTATATTCCTTACTGAAACCAAACCAAAAAAAAAAAAAACCACAAACAACTAAATAAAACTAAACAAAAATTAAACCCAAAACAAAACACAACAAAAATAAAACCCAAATTAAAACAAAAACAAAACTAAAACCCAAATAAAACTAAACAAACCCCAAAATAAAACAAGACACAAAACAAAAACCCTAATAAAACTAAACAAAACAAAACAAACACCCAAAGAAAACTAAACAAAACCCAAATAAACTAAACAAAACAAAAACAAAACCAAAAATAAAACAAAACAAAACCAAAACCTAAATAATGTTAATCAAAACAAAAATAAAACACAAAATAAAACAAACCACAAAACCAAACCTAAATAAAACGAAACAAAACAAAACCCAAAGGAAACTAAACAAACCCCAAAACAAAGACACAAATAAAACCCAAATAAAACAAAACAAAACCCAAATCAAACAACACAAACCAGAAGTAAAACAAAACACAAAACAAAAACCTAAATAAATCTAATCGAAACTAAAATAAAACACAAAATAAAGCAAAACCCTAAATAAAACAAAACAAAACAAAAACCCAAAATAAAACTAAAATATAAGACAAAATGAAACAAAACAAAAACCCAAATAAAACAAAATAAAAATAAAACCCAAAATAAAACAACACACAACACAATCGCCCCCCCCACAAAAAAAAAAACCCATATTAAAAGAAAAAACAACTCCCCCAAAACTAAATGAAACAAAAATAAACACAAAACAAAACTACACAAAACTAAAACATCAAAACACACACAAAAACACCCCGCAAAATAATAAATAAAAAAATTATATATATATATATATATATATATATATATATATATATATATATATATATATATATATATATATATATATATATATACACACAAAATATATAATATGTAAATATAAAATATATCAATTAAACTAAATATGAAAAATATTTCTAAAAAAAACACACACACACACACACGTGTATATATATATATACACAATTTTAATAATCAAATCGCTATTATTCTTTACATATTCTGTACTCCTGTAATATATAAAACACTGAATCTACAGGAATACTAACCACTGCAATCACCGCACAGACACCAATCCAACATAGCAAAAAAAGCTAACTAAATTCAGCCAAACTATTTCAACCTGTGCTGAGAGGGACTTTATTTGTGTCATATTTCAAATTGGATGAACTGAGGTATGCATAAACAGCACTATCTGTTATCACAGTCAAGATTAGCGGATGTTACCACCATCACTCTTACAAAGCACTGCATGGTACCAAACGCAAAACTCAGACAGATAAGTCTTCATTACATCAATGAAGTTCATAGCTGGAGAGTAATACATTTCCACAAAACCCCAAATTGGAAGAGAATAAACTTGTTATCTTAAAAATGTGTAAATGTGCACCACAGCAAGGCCAGTTTCAGAACATTCATCTGCCAAAATACAGCCATGAATTAAATAAACAAGCATTCGTTAAACTGAAAAAGAAAAATTGATAATACAAGTCTTCAATCTCTCCAATTATATCACTTTGAGGAGAGTGTGTCTATTCAATCCTCCAAACTGAACAGGAGACGAGGAAACTGGAGAGAAACACACTAAAAGAAAGGCTTCTCTGTGGTTCGGTGGTGTAGGTTAGCGGGGTGTGAGATGCAGTCGTCTGCGCTTATCCTGTTTGCTTTGGCCCAGCTGCGTTGAAAATACCTGTCATTAAATGTCAAAGAGCACCGATCCGCCCCCTTGCAATGCTATTCAACATACACACTTGTGCCTCTTGTCTAAACTCAGCTCTCTGAGACAAATCAGCTTCCTGTAATCTAAACCAGTGAAGGGCCCAACACAAAGCCCAGCGGCACACCTGCCTGCAGCAATTTACCGAAGGTTTCAGGTGTTCCCAAATTAGCTAATCTACTCGCCATTACAGGGAAATAGACTTTGATGTCTAAATGAAACATCAGGGAGGCAGGAAATCCCAAACGACTGGAAATCAGAACGCCTTTCACTAATGTCATTCAATGAAGCAAGTGTTCTGTGTTGCCAAGAGGAATTATAGAAAATTGGGCATGAAAATGGGTGAAAAGATAATTGTGTTTTGTTCAAATCCAACAGTCCCAATGCTAACAGGACATTTTGACTTTGATAATGGCAGTTTAATCATCTACATGGGGGACCAATGGATCAAACAATCAGACAGGACCAGAGGAGCTCAGAGACGTTAAGTGTGATTAAAGCCAATAGTGAGAACTTTAAATTGGAGTCAATATCATTAATTGCCATGGCACGGCCCCCCAAATCCACCAACCCGAGGTGTTAACGTACAATGGGAGTCCCTTTTTCTTTTAAATCACATGGAAAATAAATGTTACCTGAGAGACACCATGGAGATTTGTTTTGAATCTTAACTCTTAATGTGCCATTTATTCCAACAACAGATAAATTGTGTTAATAGGGCAAATATACACTCCCTGACAAAAGTCTTGTCCTTGATCCCAGATGTAAAAGCAACAAATAATAACTTGACTTTTAGTTGATGATTTGGAAAAGTGGCAGAAGGTCAATTTTTCTGATGAATCATCTGTTGAACTGCATCCCAATCATCAAATGCTGCAGAGGACCTATTGGAACCCGCGTGGACCCAAGATTTTCATAGAAATCAGTCGGTGAAGAAAAAGTCATGGTTTGTGGGTTACATTCAGTATGGGGGCGTGCGAGAGATCTGCAGGGTGGATGGCAACATCAACAGCCTGAGGTATCAAGACAGTTGTGCTGCCCATTACATTACAAACCACAGGAGAGAGCAAATTCTTCAGCAGGATAGCGCTCCTCATACTTCAGCCTCTACATCAAAGTTCCTGAAAGCAAAGAAGGTCAAGGTGCTCCAGGATTGGCCAGCCCAGTCACCAGACATGAATATTATTGAGAATGTCTGGGACAAGATGGAGGAGAAGGCGATGGAGATGAATTCAAAGAATCTTGATTAACTCTGGGAGTCCTGCAAGAACGCTTTCTTTGCCATTCCAGATGACTTTATTAATAAGTTATTTGAGTCATTGCAGAGATGTATGGATGCAGTCCTCCAAGCTCATGGGAGTCATAGACAATATTCATTCTTTTTCCACTGCACCATGACTTTATATTCTATACTGGACATTATTTCTGTTAATTGACAAGACTTTTGTCCCAGCAAAGTCAGACTATACTGTCCTAATGAAATATTTAAAAATCAAGGCATGATCATATTTTTATTTTGGTAAAAAAAAGTGTAATCTAGAGGCCTTTACCTTTCATATAAGTCACTTCTGATACCAAATGATCAACTAGAAGTCAAGTTAGTGTATATATATATATATATATATATATATATATATATATATATATATATATATATATATATATATATATATATATATATATATATATATATATATATATATATATATATATATTACTATTTTCTTCTTTGTGCATTCATAAATTGTATTAACTTGTAAATGTCTTATTTGGTACACTGTAAACATTGTAATGACAAGTCAAGACAACAAATATCTTTATGTTGCTTTGACTTAAGCTAATCAGGTTTCAACTAAGTTATACAATGTTTAACTTAATATTTTTAGTCAGTTTGACTGATGCAGGTTGTGATAACTATTAAAGTTATTTTGATTCAACTAAATAAAGTACTTTTTTTTACAGTGTAGTTGGCATTAGAAGTTACATTACTAACACTTGCAAATTACACCTTTAATAGACCCAAAAAGGTCAAATAGGTCATTTTCGAAGCTTTTAAAAACATGCATGTTATACAGCTCAACCAAAGGTTTTGACAGGACATCAACTCCCTTAGTGAAAATTTAGTTACTCCGCAAATATGTTCAATATGACTCTCTTCTAAAAGTCAACTTTTTGGTTGATCAGGGAAAAGAAACTCATATAGGTCTGGAACAAGTGGAGGGTGAGAAATGATGGCAATTTCCATTTTTAGGTGAATTATGTCTTTAATATCGTGAACTTTTTGAAAGATTTTCATGCAGTATGTTACTTCCAACATCATTTCTTCTGGTAAAAACACAATAAATCTAGCTGGCTTTTTGGAAGCATGCAGGCCATGGGTGTACATTTAGGCCAGAATAATAAACCGCCATGGCCTTGTCTCGGCTGGCAGTCAAGGGTGTTTGCATCCGCTGTTTTGACAGGACATCAACTCCCTTAGTTTCTGCTGGACACATTTTCAAACAAACACACAGAGATCATGCAAACTGCTGGAAAAGACCAGTTCAATACTGGGTAGGAATGGGTCAGTATAAGATTCTGATGGTATGATAATCTTGGATAAAAATATCACGGCTTCACGATACTGTAATTACTGCTCAAAAACATATTCTTTTTAAATGGCTGGGTAAAGAACAACAACTTTTCTCCCTTTGAACACAATATATTTTATTTTGAGAAACACTTATAATATTTTGGAGCACTAGACTTGTCAGGCTAAATGATTCAAATGAATCACAGATTTCTTTCCAATTTAAAACGGCATTTTTGGTTATCGTTTCTGCTGAAGATACTGTTGTCCTAAAAGTAAGGTATCACTGCAGCCCTAGACCTCCAAGTGGGACGGAATACACCGCAAGTAGGTTGGGTGACCTCCAAGTGGGAGGGACTTAAACCACAAGTAGGTTGGGTTTAGGTGGTGTAGGTAGAGCAGATATTAATAAAACACATCAGGTTACTGTGGGGTTGGGGTAGTTGTAGACATTCATAAAGCACAATATTGGACTCCATGTAACGTACAAGACATTAAATAAATAATAACTCCACTTGGAGCTCCAGTCCCACCCACTTGGAGCCGGCTCTGACCCCCCGTTTATTCCTTTCTCTAAAAAACGTACAAATATAAAAATTTTTAATAAAAATCTTACAAATACCTTAGGAATGGTGTAGCAGAAAATTTTGCAGTTTTAAAACCTTGACTTTTTCAAACCATGGTATACCTCGAAAACGGTTATCATCCCATGCCTAGTACTGGGTTCAGACTACGCAATATTTTGGCAAGATCCATACTATGGGCTCCAGGTAGGGATGCACCGATCAAAATACTTGGATCGGATATCGGTTCGATACCGCATATTTTTGCAGGATCGAGTATCGGCCAGCTGATACAGATCCAAATCCGATCATGCGCAATATGGATTGTCATTAAGAGAAAATGACTTAGCCTAATATAGGCTACTCTGAAACTGAATATTTCACTGTAATTTTAATAATATTTTATTTAACATACATTTTTGTCAGTTTGTGCGCTGAAGCTTTTTGAACTTCACCTCAAATATTCTTATATATATATATATATATATATATATATATATATATATATATATATATATATATATATATATTTTTTTTTTTTTTTTTTTTTTTTTTTTTTTAGTTTATATAAACTAAACCAAACGAAATTTGTTTCAAAAAGATAATTTTTCAGACAAAAAAATTTTCAGACATGCTTTCAGTTTCTCAGTCTCACTTGCGGCGAGTTTAGGCGAGGGAATGTTTATTAAGTAAAACTCGCCTCAGATGGTTTAGTTTAGTCTGCTTCAAACTTGCAGGAAAATATCAGGCTTGGCTAAAAGGCTGGTTATTTTACCAACGATTAGGGTCAATAGTGGTAGCCTATTACAGATTTTAAAGAAAAATCTTAATATTAAAAAAGGAAACATAAGCTGGACCACAACAGATCATATCAATGTCATAACGAAGGCTCAAATAATGTAGCCTATAGTTTATAGCAAGCATCATGTTTTAGATTGTGTCGTCTGTCATATAATGTAGGTCATAGCTTTGTTATTTTTACTTAAGAAGATATATTATTTGAGCATCAGAACTATATTAACTGTATTAGGTTTATAAAAAAAAAAAAGGCACAGTATCGGGATCGGATCTGTATCGGTCGATACTCAGAATTTTGGAATCGATCGGATCGGCAAAAATCCATCCTTTTATCTTGCATAGTACGTTTATGACAACCAACACTGCATCTAAGACACTTGCTAGTTTGACTAGCATGTTTCATTTAATTTCAGTCCAAAATAATCACATTTGTTCAATCACATCTGTACACAGCTTTCAAACTGTGAGAAGAAGAGAGAATTATTCAATGCTGCTGCTTGCTGGCATTATCCAGTGGTGTAAAAGTTAGGTTCATTTCTGAAGACAAGACAGCCAGCTCAAAACACAGTGCTTTGGTAATCATTGGTTGCTTATGCTCTTGTTTCTAGTAGCCAGTCATTAGTTTTGCCTTTAGTTACATTATGCACATTGTTAAAAGGATAGTTCATCCAAAAAAAATGAAGATTCTGTCATCACTTACTCATCTTTGACCTGTTCCAAACCAGTTTGAGTGCCCCACTGAACACAAAAAAGATTTTTGAAGAATGTACGAAATTGGTAACCATTGATCCCCAAGGTATTTGTTTTTCCTGCTATGGATGTCATACATCATGATTTTGTCGTACGATGCGATCCTGGATTAACGTCTATGTTGATCCTGGAACATAATTTTTGTTGAAAAATGTAATCCATACCAATTCCCTACCCCTAAACCCAACCATAACTGTCAATTATTCCCAAATACAGAGGGGAATAATAATTGGATAACAATCAAGTGCATAAACCTAACCGTATACCTAAACTTTACTTTAAGTGTAAACGTATCTCTTAATTCTGATTGGCTGATTGAAATGTTGTTCCAGGATCAACATACTGTAGATGTTAATCCAGGACCATGTCCTACTTAGTGAAATCAGGTTGACAATGGATGTCAGTGGTTACAGGTTTCTAATATTCTTCAAAATAGCCTCTTTTGTATTTGATAGAAAAAATAAAGGGTTTAAAACTAGTTCTTGGTGAGCAAATGTTAAGTTCAGTTTTGCATGCACTGTCCCTTTAAATGGCAAAATTTGTTGCTAGTATAGGTTTTTATTTATTTATAAACTTTATTTATTAAACACAAGTGGATAGCATTTGTTGTATTCAAATGTCCAATTTCTGCTTTTTTTCTTTTTGAACACTTTTGTAAACATTTAACCCCGACACCCCCCGCCCATCCCACCCATACATACACATAGCCACTTTTCTTGTAAAACGAATAACAGAAGACGGAGTAATAGAAAAAAATAAAAATAAAATATTAACAATAAAGCAAAAATAATGATAATAGTACAATTTGAGATAAATATATAAATAATTTCAAATAAATAAATAAATAAAATAAAATAAATACATTAGCTAGGTCCATCAATAATAATGTGCTACCTACTGTACTTCTTGGTTATTATGGCTTTAGTTGTGCTGGGGTTGAACCAATGCGTCTATGTTGCTGGTATAGTTTTAGTCTTAAAACAACACATATTCATAATATTAAGCATGCAAATATGTGGGAAAGCAATTGTGCAAAAAATATGCACACACATGCACAAAATAGATTAAAGGACTAAATATGTTCTCAATGGCTGACATGTGTGCGGTTTAAGGGATTCTTCACGTTATCCAAAGTTACCACTTAATGGGTGTTAGACCATCATGGCAGGCAAAAAACAATGGGCTCTAAAGGCAGCGACACTGAGAACTCCAGAGAAATGCAGCACAATCCACTCATATTTCTTATATCTGTTTCAAGCTACGAATATTTGGATCACATATCAACGGAATGAAATAGATATATGATCACAAACTGTACACTGTGGGCACTTGTGAACCATATACTGCATCCACAGCCATTTTGAAATCATTTAAAACATAATTTCCCTGCCAGAGCTACAATTCAGCGATGTTTACATCTATTCGCTTTCCTTTGGCTTAATTCCTTTATTTTTCAGGGGTCACACCAGCGGAATAAACCGCTAACTTATCCAGCATATGTTTTACACAGCAGATGCCCTTCCAGCTGCAATCCAGTACTGGGAATCATCCATACATACTCATTCAGACACATACACTACGGAAAATGTATTTTATTCAATTCAACAAGTGTCTGTTTTTATATTTGGTGTTACATTTTCATTTTCTTTTGCTTTGATTATTATTTGATGGTAAGCAAAATCTATTCCTTCACTTCTGCTATTTATTTTATACATTCATTCATTTCCTTTTCGGCTTAGTCTCTTTATTAATCAGGGGTCACCACAGCGGAATGAACCGTCAACTTATCCAGCATATGTTTTATGCAGCGGATGCCCTTACAGCTGCAACCAATCACTGGGAAACACCCATACACTCTCATTGACACATATACTACGGACAATTTAGCTTACCCAATTCACGTATAGTTCGTCTTTGGACTTGTGGGGGAAACCGGAGCACCCGGAGGAAACCCACGCCAACACAGAGAGAACATGCAAACTCCACACAGAAACGGAAACTGACCCAGCCGAGGTTCGAACCAGCAACCTTCTTGCTGTGAGGCGACAGTGCTAACCACTGATCCACCGTGTCACCCAGTTTATATCTATCTTGTGGATATTCCTCAGTGATTAAGTCATTGGTGTGGGTTTTACAGCATGCAAGTGTCTGCTTTTATATTTGGTGTTACATTTTAATTTGCTTAGATTAATATTTGCTGATAGGCAAAATCTATTCCTTCACTTCTGCTATTTACTTTATACTTTGATATTGCATTTCAATTTAAACCTTAATTGCACTCAACCTGCAAATTACAATAGAAACTGCATAAAAGCCATACAAATGTACTGACAGTTACAGTATAGGTACCGTAGATTGTTATGTGTCGATGACGCCACCATTCGATACAAATCCATAAGTTTCTCCTTTTTGGCTATTCTGTCTATGAAGGAATTTCTGTAAAAGCATAGCCCAGGCATTTCTCCTTGTCGGTTAAAAACAATATGGGCTCTATTTCAACGATCTAGGCGCAAAGTCTAAAGCGAATGGTGCAAAAACATTAAGGGCATGTCTAAATCCACTTTTGCTATTTAAGGACAGAAAAACAAGATTTGCACCCAGCGCATGCTCCAACAGAGTTGTGCTTATTCTCTTAATGAGTTATAGGTGTGTTTTGAGCATAACGTGCATTAAACCAATCAGCGTCTCAGGTTCCCATAATAGTGTGACATCACATAAAAACTATCAACTGGATTTAGTCAACACTGACAGAAGCTGATGGTAAATGGAAAAAACAAACCCATTATGAGCACACACAGACACAAACCTAACAGCAATTAATCAAAATTAATCTGTCAGAAGCATACACTAACGGACCATAGCAAATCTTCAATTGGATCTTTCAAAAGCTGAATGCAAACGTTGACAGATTCTATTAGCGCTTAAAACAGCCGAGTGTTTATCATTCAGCCCCACGTGGTGACTTCCTCCGGTGATTGACAGGATGGATTAACTCTGCCTGGGTGCACTAATCAGCAGCGCTGCGAAACGGCAGAGTTTGGCTGCTCATGCCTGACAGTGATAATGTTGGCCCAAGAATGTTAATACCACCCATTGTGATGGTAAATATGAGATGAGAACAATTCAGACATGGTCATTCACCCTCAGCCTGGCCCTTTGGCTTTAGGGACTAAACACCAACGCCTGAGCCAAGCCGACTTTATCCACGTTCTCACACACACACACGCACAAGAAGAACACAATGTTTTTGCCTTTTCTCCCAAGAACTAAATATTCTACTCGCAATTGATTCAAATATGCTTTTATTATAAGCCAAGTCAGTCATTCATGTCAACGTGTGTATATAAACAATCTAATAGTAAACGCTCTATCAAAGCTCCTCTAGTCAGTTTGCGGTTTTGAATGCGTAGAGCAACGATGTTCAACGAACCAGATGCTGAAACACACTGCTGGTTTCCCGTCTGATGCCTCCTGGATTTGAAATAGAGGAAAAAAGGACATCTAATTCCAACAGGGCCCGTAAAAACACACCAATTCCCAGCTGCTGCTGTCTCAAGGCATGAGGGATGGAGGTATTCACAGGGTCTACAAGTGTCCAGTATGGAAAACGCACAGCTTAATAATCCCATCCCCCTCATTCCACTCTCAGGACTCTCCGGTGGTTTCGCTATTTTCCAATGTCATGACAACTTGCTACACGTAAACAGAAGCTCGTAAAGGCTGGTTTATACTTCTGTGTTAAGTGATTGGCGTGACCCACGGTGCATGCCTTGCACGTTGCTGTGCATTTATACTTCTGCACACTGTTAGTGTTGCTCTGCAATATCACTTCCGAAACTCTAGCTGGCGGTTGTTGTTTATGTTCCTCTGTGTTGAGTTTTTTTGCTGGTGTTTTGTTTTTTCATTGTCTCATCATGTAAGCTCATAAGTCACATAATATTGCCCAGCTGGATCTGCTGCATGGATGGACACCGTGCTGCATTTTCAATGAAAGAGATTTCAGTTTTGAAGCTTACTGAATCTTAAATTTAATACAATATTATTGTTTTAGGAAAGGGCTGAGATTATTTTTAAACTATAAATTCCTAATTACTTTCCTGATTCTAAAGTTTATTTTTAATTATCGCGATTAATTTATATTTTTGCATCATAAGAAGCTCTTCAGCTATGTACCTGAAGGTGACAAAACACCATTGCCAGTTCAAAATAAACTGAGAAGGAAAGTACTGGAGATTTGTTATTTTTCCTATTCTACCGTACGAAACCACGATGCCAAAACCGAGGTACATACCAACCCGTGATTCCAGTGTACCCATTACACCATTATGAAGCACACATTTTTTTAACATTATTACAATACGTCATAAAATATGCTGCAATGTCGACAAAACAAATAGGTATATAGATGTATTTGTAAGAAATATTTAAATTAAACGTGTATAATTTCACAATCGCGAGACTACTGTGAACACCACCCAATCATTACAGAATCTTTCATTACATTTTACTGTACTTTGACGGCGACCAAAATAAGAAAAGTGGATAAAAAGAACCAGATTTGTAACCCTGAGTGGTAATGTGAACTCGCTTTTATAAAAAATACTTTGGAAGCCAATGCCAGTTCTTTTTCTCCAATCATTCATCACTATATCTTCAAAAAAAAAAAACTTAAACAGGTTTGGAACAATTGGAGGATGGGGAAATAATGGCAGAACTATGCCTTCAAAATGTGTTCAAATGTGTCTCTCAAGACCACTCGTGTTCATATTCATCAAGACCCTTCTCTTTTATTTCCTCATGCGACAAGTGCCCATGAGTCTGTACATTCATGTTTAAGTCCCCACCAGGATATAAAAACAACTACAACTACACACACGCACACGCACACACACACTATTGGGGGTTTACAAGGACTCTCCATAGGCGTAATGTATTTTATAAGGTAAAAATACATTTTATATGGCCCTAGACATCCCCTACCGCAAACCTAACTCTCACAGAAACCTGTGGCAAAATTTGAAAGTGAAAAGACCCTGTTAAGTATGATTTTGAAGTGTTTTGAATTACAATGACATGCATGTCCTCGTAAAACCCTGTAGAAAACAACTATAACTAAATCATTATACAAATTTCTGTCCTTGTAAACCACTCAAACCAGCACACACACACACACAGATGTTTTTATGGGGACTTCACCAGGTATTCTATCCCCTCACCCCAAACCTACCCCTAAACCCAACCCTCATAGGAAACATTTTTTTACATTTTCAAAGTACTTACGTAAATAATAAGAATGTCTACCTGTGGAGACCTCAATTTAGCATTCATGGTTAAGTCTCCACCAGGATATAAAACAAGTACACAGACACGCTGGTGTGCACTCTCCTTTTTTATAGAGTAAGTGCTTATTATAGAAACCTGTGGCAAAATTTGAAAGTGAAAAGACCCCGTTAAGTATGATTTTGAAGCGCTTTGAATTACGACACAAGGTATGCCTTCGTAAACCACCATAATATAGACATACAACTATGTCATAACCAGTGTTGGGTAAGTTACTTTAAAATGTAATGGATTACAAATGAATGATTACTTGTAATCTGATTACATTACTAATGAATTCACGTAAAACGCAATCAGATTACTAATTACATTGAAGTTACTTTTAAAACCTATAACAATACTAAATAAACTGCAGCTCTTTCAGTAATTTAATATTCACTGAGAACCATTACAATGGGTTGATCACAGCAGCTTAACATATTCAAAAGACTTAAAAACTTAAAATTCTCTCATCATTCACTTGTTCAAAACCGGTTTGTCTTTTTTTTTTTTAAACAAAAGAAGAAAACTGGATACCTGTAACCACTGACATCCATAGTATGACAAGGCACTGCAGTGTTTGGGTGTTCTGTGTTGGTCTGAGCTAATTAGTCTACCGAAATGTGTATATTCCAAAGTATGAAGCTGATCGCTCAGTTCTTGTTGATGAGTTCAGTTCTTGTCAACTGGGTGCACCTGGGAAATGTGAGCTTGTGCAATATGCGCTCCCAATATGCGTGTGTGTGCGCACAAGAGACGTGATTCGTTAATGTCCCCATAAGCAGCTATGCTTCTTTTCACATTCAAAAGATACCTTCACTCCCGATGCTGCACAAAAAAATGTAATTTAAGTTGGGCCGCCGTGTTTTTGGGCAACGGTGTCCTCCTTGGTGACGAGTATTGTCGTACACTCTCAGAAAAAAGGTACATAGTGGTACAATTAATGTTCCTTCTGGAATATTTTTGTACCTTTGTAAAAACTGTACCTTATATGGTACAGAAAAGACTGCTTACCATACTGTTCTGTACCTTTATGGTACAATTGAAATGAAGGTACTCAATTGATCTCATAAAAAAGATTAATAAGTGTTGGACAACTTCTTTATTACAACATCTATGAAAATAAATATTAGTGGAAAGGCAAAGTGATTTTATGAATAATTTCCATATTATAAAACAAATCCTCATTTAAAATGCTTAAAGAAACTCAAAAGCATTAATCATTAAGATTTATAAAACAAAAACAACTGGCAAAACAAAACAAGGTATTGTAAACTAAACATTTAAGCATTTTTAATAAACATTTGGTAAGCATTTGCTGATAAATACATTTTCATTATTGATATCTGCACCTTTTGGCGTTTGCTTTTCACTGAGATGTGAAAAGTCCTGCATATGCAAAGTGTTCATGCTGACATTTTTGTATTGTAAAACTAATCAAACATTGTGCATATCTTGTTACAATACTTCTGCATAACTCTATTTCTATTTTAAAATTAAGTCAATTGAATGAACTTAAGTAATTACAAAGGTATTGTGTGAAAATTGTAGAAAAATGTTTTATATTGTAGATGGGAGAGTGTGTTTCTGAAACATTTTTGTGGTGTTGTGAAATGTTTAGCAAAAAACAGATCTTTTGAATTATGCTAAAGTGTTTTTTATTCTTTATTGTAAATGGAAAAGGTGCATTTACACACAAAGAAACTTTTTTTAAAACCTTGTTTAATAAATGTATTTGATGTTTCATATTTACTGAAAATAAATTGACACATTTTGGATGAAGCAAAATGCCTTTAAATAGTTCTTGAAGGAAGACATTGACACTGTTAAGGTACAAAGTGTCTTGTCACAGTAGTGGTGCCTTCGTGGATCAGATTTGTACCTTTGATGAAGGTACAATATTGTATCTGCAGGTCTTAAAAAACAAAGGGACATTTTGGTTTCCCATGGTACAAATCAGGTCCTTAAAGGTACAAATTGTAATGGTACAAATTAGTTTTTTTGTCTTGAGGTACATTTCTGTTCTATAAAAAGGTATTGCCCCAGTGACAAGGGTTTGTACCTTCTTGGTACAACATTGTACCATTTTTTCTGAGAGTGTAGAACGCTTTCTTTTCAATTGCTTGAACAAGTTGCTGGCTGAGTTAAAAGCAGTCGAAAGTTCTTTAGAGACTGGACAGACTGCATTTCACAGCAATATTTTTGTTTTTAAGCTTAATGAAATCCAAGTAATGTCTGTAACCACATTATACATTGGCAACAGCAACCACTTCAGCTCACATTCTCCAGCTATTTAAAAACACACGCTTATTAACTGATGTTGCAGCAGAAAACGTGATTTAAATGAAGCATTTTTTTCTCCTAAAAACTATATTTGTAATGTAAGTAATGCACTAACATTGACTTTAGTAACTGTAATCAAATGACACTCATTTAAAATGTAATTCATTACATTACTGCGTTCCTCAAAAAATGTCATTATAATTATATATAAGTAGCGTGTCACTGTGGAACGCGTTACACCCAACTCTGGTCATAACTATATTAATATACAAATTTCTGTTCCTGAAAACCACCAAAACCAGTACAAACACACACAAAGAGTGTTTCCAGTAAGCAGTGTCTACAAGAGCAGCAGTAGCCTGTCGTTTTATCTGCTGATAGGGAGAGAACAAGTCTCTAAAGGTGAAATCTCGTACATCAAAGAGATGGAAGAAGATGAATGGCCTGTCTAACACAGATACCAGGTGCAGCTGAATAAAACAGAGCTGTCTGCTGCACTCAACGGAAGAATGGAGAGGAATGTGCCAGAGCACACCTTCACTGCCGTTACATCACGGCTCTGACATCTAAAGCTCTTCTATGCATGCTTGTAGCGCTCGTTTTATCCGTTCAGACTTTCTCTGCGTGTTATCTAAATTCTGCATGCCTGTGGAAGCCGGATATGATGCGCGTCTGTTCAGAGCATGCATGACATGACTGAATGTGTGTTTTTAACAGGTGTGTGAGACGAGGGGAGCTTTGTAATGGCAGGTGAAGTGATAGTTGGGTAATCGGCAGGCTCTTCATGTCAAGCGCAGTATCTTGAGTGAAACAGGGTGTGATAAAACTGTCTGAAGTATTGTGGGAGAAAGATAGATCAAAGACATACTCTTCGCTTTCTTTATATGAGAGGGCTTTAGTAGCTCGTTACAATTATTGAGTATCGCTGCTCAAAAAAAGCTGACTAGTGAATGGGTTAGTGTTTAGATTTTGTAAATTAAATGCCACCATTAGCTATGTTTCCATCCAAAGATAAAAATCAAATTTAAGCAGAAAACTGGAATATCGCAAAAACGTTGTGCGAATAAAGCAGCGTTTCCATCCAATATGTCAAAGTAAACAAAATCGACACTTCCTGATTAACTGGTGCCAAATAGCCAAAGTAAAAATGGAATTGACTGCGGTAGGAGAAGCTGCGTGAATCTTCTCTGTATTTAATAAATGACTTGTGCCTCAGAGGATAAATGCAGACACGCAAGATACATGTGGTGTGTTTGAAGGCGTGAGATGAGAAGCAGAGATGCTCTTGATAATACTGGAGGTGATTAATAAACTAATAACACTAATGCTGAAATGGTACCTGTGTTTTAGAATGACCAAAACAACATTTCAGATGTTTTACAGTGTGCTCAGCCTGCCGGTTTGTCCATTCACACACATTTTTATCATCACATGATCTCTCATAACAAAATCACATGATTTTTTTAATGCACATACTGGAATTTGTTTAGTAAAAGTGTTTAAAAACTAAAAATGACAAAAAAAAGTGTCTCAAAATGCAGCAATCTATCCTAAAACTCCACATTTATAATCTTCTTAGTTGCTGACATTATCTTCAACAGGTGAAAACTCTAATGGCGGACGGCTGCTTCCCACTCAGGGCTGTTTATGCTAATGAGGGAGAGACTAATGGGCGGGACTTTCCCCCTCTGATGACACGTACAAGGGAGAATGTCAATCAAAAAGTGTTTCTGCAGACTGTTTTTATGAAGTGTGATCATAAAAAATAGAATTAATTCATTGTTACCATTAGAAGCTGGTTATATTAACACTGTTGCCACACAACTGTGTTTAAACCATTTATAAAAGTGATTTTTGCATAATAAGTCGCCTTTAACATAACATGAGAATCTAATAAAAGTTTCTAAATGCCAATTCACAACTCATTTAAACATCTGAATTCATTTCTTTTAAAAATGTGGGTTCTGTAACTCTGGGATTAGCTATTCTATATGAATACACCAATATATTTGCATGCCTCTTCAATGCACTTCAAAGGAATACTAAGGAACATGTTCAAATAATAATGCTTTGTCATATGCGTGTCAACGGGACTAATTAGCCTAGTCTTTTAACTCTTTTCATAAGATTTACAGGTCTTTGTCTCCAGTCCTTCAGGCGCTGGAGACCCAGAGTTCATCTGTGTTCAGGTGTGCTCTCTCTTTCTTGTCACAGTTGTGCTCTGATGTAGTGCCGTCACTGTGGTTCCCATCGGCATTGTGTTACGCTGAGCCTCTGGGGTCTGATAGACTCGACTACACTACATGTAGGGCTGATAAAAGAGCCCACTTGACTGGCCATTGAGGACGGCTGTGCTGGACACATCTGAGAGGAACAGGTTACTGTTACACAACGCTAGCCGCTCAGGAAAAAAAAAAAAAAACATGGAGAGTATTTAGCATGAACTAGTATGCAATATTGGCAAAACAATCATTCAATAACAATATTTACATGGTATTTAAAGTCATAGTATGTCATTTTCACCACAAGAGGGCGCATATTCACAACAAACATACACTAACTGACAAAAGTCTTGTAGCCTATTCAAAATTTAGTAACAACAATCAATGCCTTGACTTGTTGATCATTTGGTATCAGAAGTGGCTTATATGAGAGGCAAAGGCTTCTAGATTACGCTTATTTGACCAAAAAAAAAAAGATTTTAATTATTTATATTTGTAATTATTTAATTAGGACAGTAAAGTCTGACTTTGCTTAGACAAAAGTCTTGTCACTGAACAGAAATAATGTCCAGTATAGAATATAAAGTCACGGTGCAGTGGAAAAAGACTTAATATTGCGTATGACTCCCATGAGCTTGGAGGACTGCATCCATACATCTCTGCAATGACTCAAATCACTTATTAATAAAGTCATCTGGAATGACAAAGAGTTCATCACGAGTCTTTGGATTCATCTCCAATGCCTCCTTCTTCATCTTACCCCAGACATGCTCAATAATGTTTATGTCTGGTGACTGGGCTGGCCAATCCTGGAGCACCTTGACCTTCTTTGCTTTCAGGTACTTTGGTCTGGAGGCTGAAGTATGAGAAGGAGCGCTATCCTGCTGGAGAATTTACTCTCTCCTGTGGTTTGTAATGTAATGGGCAGCACAAATATCTTGGTACCTCAGGCTGTTGATGTTGCCATCCACTCCACATCCATCCCCAAACCATTTTTTTTTCTTCACCCAACTTGACCGATTTCTGTTAGAATCATGGGTCCATGCGGGTTTATGCAGTACTTGTGATGATTGGGATGCAGTTCAAAAGATGATCTACCTTCTGCCACTTTTCCAAGTGACCAACTAGAAGTCAACTTATTATTTGTTGCTCTTTCAATTGGGATTGATGACAAGACTTTCGTCAGGTAGTGATTATGCTGTTTTGTCAAACATTACTCAGTTATGTAAACATACATATGGATATATACTTTCATAGAAACATTTCTGAAGTAACAATAACAAACTAAAAAAAAAAATATAAAAAAAAACACAGCAAACACTGTGGTATGATAGATGATAAATATTGCATCTCCCTAGTCTGAACATACTGTGAACGTGATTAACCTCTGTAAGAAACTACTATAATCACAGGACCGACTGGATGTTTTTAGGCTGCTCTTCATCACAGGTGACACAAATAGGGTCTATTAGGCCCCATTAGGAGATTATGAGGTGAGAAAAGAGCGAGGCCTGTGGAGCCCGAGGCCTGGCAGAGGTGTAGAGTTTCCACACACAAACTCTTCATGCTCAGATTATGGCACTGATAGTGATGAGCCCCAGGCCTGAGAGAGGGTGGTCTGAGCGTGTTTAATATCACCTGACACACACAGAGCCACAGGGCTGAGGATGGGTTGAGAGTGCCTCATATTAACTTGGCAAAGTTCTCTAATAATTTAAATTAAAATATATATTTTTATAGGACGCATTACAATATTTTATTTCTGTATATGCAGTAGTTATACATTAGTACTGAAGCCAAATCTGGAGCTAATCTTACAAAATAACTTACGATAATTGCAAAAATTAGAAGTCCAAATTTATATGTTAGTGAAAATATTAAATAAAAATGTAAAACGAGCTAAACTGAAGAGAAATATATAATTTTTTTTTTTATTTAGCATGCATTTAAATGTTTTATTTTTCTATTTCTAATGAGGTTTGGTGACTTAAATATTACTTTAAATAAAAATATTTGTTTGATAAATCTCTTATGTTAAAATGCACCAAAGTAGGGTGGATGGAGTTGACATTACCGCCCCATCTGAGAGTTGTCCCACCAAAAAAAAATAGCATTCTCTATTGTGAAAAATAAATGTATGTATACCTAAAATAATTGTTTAAGTAGATAAAAAAACAAACAAAAAACCCCCCGCAAAAAATGCATTTAGAAACAGTTGAGCTCCCCCTCCGCTTTCTCACTTTCAGCCCACTGCCTGCTTTCCCAGCTCATCTCACCTACTCTACACATACAGTACGAGTCAGGTGTGTAGCTGTGGCTCAGTTAATGTTGAATGTCAGTAAGTAGGGTGTTTTATTCACAGTAAATAAAGTGATTCTCTTTAAAGTAGTTAATGCACACTCATTCATAAATTAATTGCGGCAAAACTGCTGATCACAGATGTAATTTTTCATAAATCTGCTATATTAGCGATTAAAATATTACTTATCTAATTAACGTTAGCTTGTTTACAATAGCTAGTTGCATAGTGCACTGCAACTAACACGTCAACCAAAGCCGTTTCCCATGCACTGTTTTATTTGTGACAACTTGGGATAATGTTATGTTAACGGCCACAATTAGCATATTGTTTAGCTGTGCATTTACTAAATCAGCACTGTGCTACGTTTCGAACTGTATCAATTTCTATTCTGTATAAGTGTCTTAATTAATGTGGACACTTCTGGACATATAGAAGTACATTTATTTATGTACAAATTGACTGCATTATCTGTATCCCCGTGATGAATATATATATATATATATATATATATATATATATATATATATATATATATATATATATATATATATATATATATAAATAAATTCCAAATCATTTTTGGTAGCAATAAGATATTTCTAAATAAAATTGATAAAATCCTATGTTTACAAAGGCTGGTTTTCAGAAAATAATTAAATAAAAAATGACAAAATAAGATAGAAAAGCTAAATACTAGGGGTGTGACGAGACGCTTACTCCACGAGACGAGATGAGACACGAGGTTGGGTTCACGAGAACGAGACGAGACAAGATTTTTACCCTATTCTTAAGAAATCTTCAATGATGAAATGTATCAATGGAAAATAATCTTTTATTCAACTGAAAAAAATAAATAAATAAAAAATAAAAATCACAAAATGCAAAACTATTTAGGTACTTTTTAAAAAATAACTTTTTAAAAGTTATTTTACTTCTATTTTAATGAATTCTATGCAGTAAAGGACATGCAAACGCTTCTAGATATTTTGCTAATATATGAATGTAAAATAATGTTTATATATCATTTATATATAATAATATTGGAGAACAGATTTTTGTTCAACTGGGACAAAACAAAAGTAAATATTAAAAAAATTAAATAAAATTCACAAAATGCAAAACAATTTAGGTGCTTTTTAACCAACTTGTAATGAATGGTATTTTATTTCATTTTAATGAATTCTATGCCATAAAGGACATGCAAACACTGCTAAATATTTAGCTATAAACTCTACTGACTGGCTTCTCCCCCTGTACCAATTTACATGAGAAATCGAACTCCTTTACACAAATTAAACGCTTTTTAATGTGTGTTCAGGGATGATGATGATCATGGTGTGTGTCTCCAGGAGTTCACTGTGTGTGTGCACACCCGGAGGAGATGTGTGTGTCTGTGGTCCTTTACTGACTCGATAGGTGCAGACAATAGTGTCAAACAGCTGTGTGTGTATGCCTTTTCCTGTCGCAAAATGCATCAAACATGACGGTGATAGTTTGATGACATTTGCCGTTTACATGTTTGTCCTGCACTTGACTTCAATAATTCGACTAAAATAGGAATACTCCACATGTCTTGATTCCATTTGTGTTTATAACGATTATGACTTTCAGCACATCTAAAGTGCTATTCCATCGCATGGTTACGAGCCGTCGCTAATTTGTGTAGCAGCAGTTGTAGCAGCTTCTGCTTTTGGATGCGGCAATCTTTGAACTACGGTGAAAAAGGCGGTTACGTCACACCTGCCCAAGCAAACGAGTGACACAACATCGAGGCAGCCCGGGCTGCTAGGTGTGTGCAAAGCACTTGATGTGTAGTTTAAATCCAATCCTGCCTCCAATCTTCATTGCTAAATTCACCCTCACCCTCCATCATAACATCAGATCATAATTCACGAGACAACTTTTCACCTCAACGAGAAATCTAGTTACGATTTCATCTTAAACCATTTCAAAATTATTTGAGTCTGATTATAATAGAATTCAATTAATTTTGTATTTTATAGTATATATTATCTATAAAGTTTATACAATATTAGAAACAACAAAAGTTGCTAAAACTACTTCCTCATTACAAGATATTAAAATTAGCAAGACAGATCTCAATTTTTGTGTCTGTTAATACATTTGCAATAGCTCTTTAAGAAAAATACTCACAATTTAAGGAGAAAAAACTGTTTAAAATAGCTCCCTCCAATTTCATTTCACGGGCGACGCAGTGGCGCAGTAGGTAGCGCTGTCGCCTCACAGCAAGAAGGTCGCTGGTTCGAGCCTCGACTGGGTCAGTTGACGTTTCAGTGTGGAGTTTGCATGTTCTCCCTGCGTTCGCATGGGTTTCCTCCGGGTGCTCCGGTTTTCCCTCACAGTCCAAAGACATGCGGTACAGGTGAATTGAGTCAGCTAAATTGTCCATGGTGTGTGAGTGTGAATGAGCGTGTATGGATGTTTCCCAGAGAAGGGTTGCGGCTGGAAGGGCATCCGCTGCGTAAAAATGTGCTGGGTAAGTTGGCGGTTCATTCCGCTGTGGTGACCCCGGATTAATAAAGGGACTAAGCCAAAAAGAAAATGAATGAATGAATGAATTTCACAGTTACTACAGATAACAAAACTGAATTGCAAATCTTATTATTAATGTTGACAACAGGTTATTAATTGAGCACAAAAACTCGACAGAATTATTTTGTAGCATAAAAATTTGGAGTTTGTTACTTTTAATCAATTTAAAGTATCCTTTTAAACTTATTAATAGTAATACTTTCTTAAAAATGAATAAAATAAAAAACTTTTCTTACCCAAACGTTTGCAATATGGCAAAAGATTTCAAAAGGAGCCACATAAACATATGCCAGAGTAATTGGTTGTTCATTTTGCTGTGGTAACCCCTGATAAATCAGGGAATAAGCCGAAAAAGTTTCTTTAAGGAGAAGGATTTTGAACTTTCTGTTGTGGTTTGTAAAGCAGGTCATACCTCTCCTGACATATCTGGTGCCAGTGGAATCAGCGGCCACAAAGACGAGTAGATGCCAAAGAAGACGACCCACAATCCAATGCTGCCCCAGATGGCAATATGGCTGAACTGTACAACAGAAATAAACACACAGACCTCATTTAGCCGATAAACACACTCACACACAAAAACCTCATCTGAGGGCTGCATTATAATTGCAGACTAGGAACACGCATAACAACAACACTGAACGCTCATGAATTTTACATCAACACATGCTAAATCACAAGCGGGCACATATGGGAGCATGTCCCACCCATGTGTTTTGGTTTAATCACATGATCAAGCATCTGAGGCTTGAAATTTGCACATGTGAAACATTGGAAACATGTGAGAATGAAAACCACACAAATATCATGTGTGTGAAGTTTACTTGCAAAATGCAGAGCAGTGCAGTGAAAAATAAACTAAACAAAATAGTGCACACTTTAACAATCATGTCGTCATTTACAGTGGCATGCGTATATATTTATACAGCATATATGGCTCAAAGACATTATGTGGTTTTCAAACAAGTTAAAGCCCAACAGAGCATTACATTTAGTATTTTAAGTGCACATTAGAATTAATTCTTTTAAGTCATTTTTATGACAATATTGTCCATCAGGAGTTTGCGTGTTCTTCCTGTGCTTGCGTGGTTTTCCTCCTAATGCTCCGGTTTTCCTCACAGTCCAAAGACATGCTCTATAGGTGAAGTGGATAAACTAAATTGGCCATAGTGTATGAGTGTGTGTGCGTAAATCGGAGAGTGTGTGGGTGTTTCCTAGTACTGGGATGTGGCTGGAAGGGCATCCGCTGTGTAAAACATATGCCGGAATAGACAGCGGTTCATTCCGCTGTGCCAACCCCTGATAATTAAGGGACTATCATACATTTTTGTACTATGATTTATAAAATGTCATTCAGTGTATTCATACTGTAGTTTATTAACAATACATTATTTTGTTCTCATTTTGAGCAAATCATTTTAAAGCTTTCATTTAAGAACATTGCAAAAAATATGCCATGTTTACTTTCATTTTTGCATAACATAATATTAATGTTTTAATTCAGCAGGTACGAAATCAATATGAGGAGGAAAAAAATCCAGATTTTCAGCCACAACAAAATGAAAACATTCATTATTCTGACTGATTGTCATTTTGTGTATAAAAATGATTACTATAAATGACAATTTATATTTTAGAATTTTATTTATATTAATTTTTGAAATTTTGAAAGAAAATGTCATCAGACTTAAAAAAATATATATATTTACTAATATACATTTGCAAGTGCTGTAGTAGGATTAATACAGTTTCTAATAGTAATATGTGACCCTGGACCTCGTCATTTTCTCCTGGACCAGTGTCAGTTTTTGGAAATTGAGATTTATACATTACCTGAAAGCTGAATAAATAAGCTTTCCATTGCTGTATACAGATTGTTAAAATAGGACAATATTTGCCTGAGATACAATTATTGAATCTGAGGGTAAAAAATGCAAATACTAAAAAAATACTGAAAAAAAAAAATAATAATAATTTGAAGTTAAATATTAAGTACATAGCAATGCATAACCCTAATCAAAAATTATGTTTTTAGATCTTGCTGGTAAAGGAAAATTACTAAATATATTCACAGAACATGACCTTTAATTAATATTCTAATGATTTTTAGCTTAAAAAATAACAAGAATTTTAACTCTTATGATATATTTTTGTCTATTGCCAAAAAAACACCCGTGCAACACAAGACTTTTTTGGTTTTTGTGGTCCAGGGTCAGATAGAGTTGACATTTTTGCATAACATAATATTAATGTTTTAATTCAGCAGGTACGAAATCAATATTAGGAGGGAAAAAAATCCTGATTTTCAGCCACAACAAAATGAAAACATTCATTATTCTGACTGATTGTCATTTTGTGTATAAAAATTATTACTATAAATGACAATTTATATTTTAGAATTTTATTTATATTAATATTTGAAATTTTGAAAGAAAACATTGTCAGACTTAAAAAAAAAGAGATTTACTAATACACATTTGCAAGTGCTGTAGTAGGATTAATATAGTTTCTAATAGTAATATGTGACCCTGGACCTGGTCATTTTCCCCTGGACCAGTGTCAATTTTTGGAAACTGAGATTTATACATTACCTGAAAGCTGAATAAATAAGCTTTCCATTGATGTATACAGATTGTTAAAATAGGACAATATTTGCCTGAGATACAATTATTGAATCTGAGGGTAAAAAATGCAAATACTAAAAAAATACTGAAAAAATAATCATTTGAAGTTAAATATTAATTATTAATTATGTTTTTAGATCTTGCTGGTAAAGGAAAATTACAAAATATATTCACAGAACATGACCTTTAATTAATATTCTAATGATTTTTAGCTTAAAAAACAACAAGAATTTTAACTCTTATGATATATTTTTGTCTTTTGCCAAAAAACACCCGTGCAACACAAGACTTTTTTGGTTTTTGTGGTCCAGGATCAGATAGAGTTGAAGTCAGAATTATTACTCTGTATAATTTTCCCCCCAATTTCTGTTTAATGGAAAGAAGAAACATAATACTGTAGTTTTAATAACTCATTTCTAATAACTGATTTCTTTTATCTTTGCCATGATGACAGCACATAATATTTTACTAGATATTTTTCAAGATACTAGTATTCAGCTTAAAGTGACATTTAAATACTTAACTAGGTTAATTAGGCAAGTCATTGTATAACAGTGGTTTGTTCTGTGGCCAATGTAAAAATATTGTTTAAGGGGGCTGATAATATTGACCTTAAAATGGTTAAAAAAAATGAAACTTCTTTTATTCTAGCTGAAATAAAGCATTTAAGACTTTCTCCTGAAGAAAAAATATTATACTGTAGGAAATACTGTGAAAAATTCCTTGACATCAGTGGTGTAGTCGTGGCTATATGCACGTATACTCAGTATGCCTACTTTTTTCCACTAGCTGTTTGGGTATTACGACTTCTGAGGATCAATAATTGCGCAATAATTGGTGCATTTTTGTTTATATTTTGCGCCATTCCCCGCCCCCTGACGACCACAGCAGCTGTGAGAAAATTTCGTGGGTTTTTCGAAGTTAACTGAATGATGTCTCGCTGAAACGTTCAGATAAAATTATAAAACAGCATGGGCGGGTTGGGTGGGTAATAGTACACCACCTTTTTTTTAGGACTACACCACTACTTGACATTAAACGTCATCTGGGAAATATTTGAAAAATAAAATTCACAATAATTTTGACTTCAGCTGTATAACACCGTGCTATACAGTAACTGCACATCTGAATAAGTGCTTTGATTAGCGACGCGACCATGACATCATCTCCAAACACTTTTCCATGAGATCAACAGCAGGAGAAAAGGCCGATAGTGAAGAGTGATGGGGTGGAGGAGCGTGTTCCTACTCATAAACGGACAATGAAGTCAAAGGAAATGGGAGGACACAGTGAAATGGGAGAGAAAGAGCTGCTGCACGCTCACCATAGTCCAGGACGACGTCTCCAATCCGGCCTTCAGACACACCGTGATCACCACGAACTGAGAAAGAAAGACGACACAGGCTCTTATCGGAGTTTGCATACACACATATAAACAGTGGAGATTATACAGAGCTCAGATCTAATGACAGACAGGAACGTCCAAACACATGCTGTTTGAAGTGGAGCTTGAAATACAGCAGATCAAGCTTGGGTTTTGTGTCAGTGCATAAAGAGTTTGGAGAAAAAAAAAAAGGAGTGAAAATCCTCGACGCAGCCAGAGTCGACACAGAAGGAACATTTCACAGCGGGACAACCGGGACAGAGTGTCAAGCGACGGGCAGAACACAGAGACGCTTTGTGAGGATCTGAGGGAACCAAATGCACTTACTGTATAAACCATGTTGCCTAACAGGAGATAGTCTGGTGTCTTTCCGTTTCCAAAGACCGTATCTGTGGGGAGAATCAACAAGAAGGCTTTTAGAGTGAAGGATCGCATGCTAACACACACACACAGGCACACACACACAGGTCAGCAGGACAGTACTAGATAATACTCCATTAAGATGTTGAGCTCAAGAGGGCTGGACAGCTAACTTTCAAACAGATATGAAGAGCAGAATGAACATTTACATTAAAAGATGGTGATGTTGAAGATGAATTACTAGAGTTACCGGGTTATTTGTAACTACACTGTAAAACATATCTGTTAATTAACAGTTTCTGTGATTTCCGTTTATTTACGGTTGTGAATTGCATTATGGGATGTTGAGCTCTGCTCTGTCGATTTTTGATGTTGAAAAGTCAACTTTACAGTTTGACAAAGTGAAGTTTATTTATAAACTAATTTCGAGAGGATCCCGTGCTTATGGTTGCTTGCGGCTGGTCCTGCATTATCCAGTTTAAGATTCACCAATCAGACGATTCCTAAGCCACTATAAATACTCTACGTTTCATATAACAGCCATCTTCGTTTTGGAGAATCCCCCCTTCCACCCCTACTCCTCCTTTCCTATATGGGTGGCACGGTGGCCCAGTGGTTAGCACTGTTGCCTCACAGCAAGAATGTCACTGGTTCTAGTCCTTACCAAGCCAGCTGACATTTCTGTGCGGAGTTTCCCCCGGGTTCCTCTCACCGTCCAAAAACATGCAACTTAAGTTAATTGATTAATCATTAAATTAGCAGCATAGACACCTATTAAGCAGTTATCTCTGAACAGCAATCACTATCTGTACATTAGCTACTACAACAGGGGAATTCTCCAGATCTACCTGAGCTCAAACTCCCCTCTCGCCTTGCAAACGGGAGGGAGCTCCGGGCTTGAGGATCTTATGAGCTCAGGGCTCTCTCCCGGGACAGCATGCCATACAAGCTTAATCAATCATCAGCTAAGTGTGAACTCTTGTAGTGACATTTATTGACATTTTAGTAGTTTGAAATAATATAATGTTTAAGAAATAATATATACTGTAGAGAAATTAATCTGTATTATAACAGAAAATGTACTGGCAATTTATTACAAGGTTTTTGTAGCGTAGTATACAACACCAAACCAGACAAAATATCACTTTTAACTGTTTAAAATGTTCATAAAAGTCACTTTATTTTACTTTTCAATGTCAAAAGATGAATTTAGAAGAATTATTATGGTCTTATAACGTGATTCAAAAGCATGAATAAATGAAGGAAAATAAAAAATATTAAAATATGAATCACAAAATACAAAAAATTGCTAATTTACAGATTTTTTTTTTACAGGGTACTAATTACCTACTACTGCTAGCTAATCGTAAAGTGTAAATATCTCAGTTTAGTACATTTTCTGCATTCTTAATACACAAACACAGTTTCTAGTTCTCTTTTAAACCACCTGCAAATCTGATTATTTTTGTATTCATTTTTTTTTGTTTTTACAAGTGATATCAGTACAAAAATATAGTACTTTTAACTTGAATGTAAAGCTTTTCTTGCATCTAGGATGTGTTATTTTATAAAACTTTGTGTAAACCTGGTATTAAGATTTTTGTTGATCCAAACGCTTCGAGTGGAAGCCGAAAACACAAGTGTTGTATTGAGTTTTTAGCATTTCGATTGTGTTAATTGCTTTAGAAAACATCCTTAAATGAATACAACATTTGGCATGTACATGCACTACCGGTCAAAATTACGCCAG
Organism: Danio aesculapii; assembly: GCF_903798145.1. Lineage (NCBI taxonomy): Eukaryota > Metazoa > Chordata > Actinopteri > Cypriniformes > Danionidae > Danio > Danio aesculapii. The sequence continues at coordinate 47,235,937 of NC_079448.1, read as the reverse complement.
TCTTTAGTCACATGATCCTTCAGAAATCACTTTTAATATTTATTATTATTGTTATTATTATTATTATTATTATTATTATTATTATTGATGTAATACTAATTAAAGCAAATATGACTAACCCCCCTTTGAATTTTGTTTTCTTTTTTAAATATTTCCCAAATTATGTTTAACAAAGCTAGGCAATTTTCACAGTATGTCTGATAATATTTTTTATTTTGGAGAAAGTTTTAGGTGTTTTATTTCGGCTAGAATAAAAGCAGTTTTTAACTTTTTAAAAAACATTTTAAAGTCAAAATTATTAGCCCCTTTAAGCTATATTTTTCAACAGTCTACAGAACAAACCATCGTTAAACAATAACTTGCCTCATACAATAATTACCCTAACCTGCCTAGTTAACCTAATTAACCTAGTTAAGCCATTAAATGTCACTTTAAGGTGTATATACTGTAACTGTCTTAAAAACATTTAGTCAAATATCATGTACTGTCATCATGGCACAGATAAAATAAATCAGTTATTAGAGATTATTAAAACTTAAGAGTTATTAAAACTATTATGTTTAGAAATGTGTTGAAAAAATGTTCTCTCAGTTAAACAGAAATTGAGGAAAAAATAAACAGGGGGGCTAATAATTTAGGGGGGGGGGTGGCTAATAATTCTTAAATAAGATATTATTATTATTATGACTTCAAATGTACATACAATAAGCAGTTATTTAAAATAGTAATAAATATATAATTTTTTTTTACATTTAATAAATGCTGCCTTGATAAACAGAATCATTTTCTTTCAAAAATAAAACATGAAAAAAAAAACCTGACCTTAAACTTTTGCCCTGTAGTGTACATGCAATAGGTATGCATAAAAATGTATGAGTGGACAATTTTATCACAAAAATGAAGATGATAAATATACTATAATGTAAACTTATTTATTTAAAAAATCATTTTTGCATTAACAGTAACTGATTTGATTTAACAACTTCTAGAACTCACAAAACTGAGTTTCACAACATTATGCATCGGAACATAAAAAAGCAAGATAACGATTCTTTTAATTGGATGTATTGTGATGTGGCACAGTGGCTTAGTAGTTAGCAGGGTGTTGGAGTGTTTAAAAACGGTATACCATTGTGTTTTTGCCCTGAAATGAAAAATGAAATACAGTTGAACTGGATCAAAAACTTTGATAATAATATAAATATATATTAATCTAAATAATTTTGAGAAAACGTTTTGATCCACTTCAAATGCTGACTACTGTTTATCTTCATTGAAGTATAGTCTGTCTGTTTCTCCTTATACCAAAGTTCCCATAATCTTGGATCCGGCCCGTTTCCAGAGCAGATGGTTGATGGTAATCAATGAGTCAAGTTCAAGACTGATTCCTGGAGAGACCACAGCTGAGCCTGGTTTCTCCTTAAGGTTTACTTTCCATATCCGTCAACTGGTGGAGTTTTGGTTTCTTGTCACTCTCGCCACTGGTTTGCTTTGGTTCAGGTTGATGGAGCTGTGCTTTATTGGAGCTGTTCTTCAGTGGACCAGCTTTCAACAGTGATTCAGTTTGGTTTAATCCAAATGTCAGTTTAAATGTATCCAGAATTTATCTACTGTCGCCCCACAGCAAGAAGGTTGCTGGTTTGAGTCCCAGATGTGCCAGTTGGCATGTCTGTGTGGAGTTTGCATTTTATCCCCATGTTCGTATGGGCTTCCTCCTGGTGCTCCGGTTTAACCCACAGTCCAAAGACATGCGCTATAAGTGAATTGGGTAAATAAAATTGGCAATAGTGTATGAGTGTGTGTGTATGTGTGAATGTGAGAGTGTATGGGTGTTTTTCAGTACTGGGTTGCGGCTGGAAGGGAAAAACATATGCCGTAATGCCGTAATGCCATATGCTGCGTAAAACATATGCCGGAGCTGTGGCCCCTGATAAATAAGGCATTAAGCCGAAGGAAAATTAATGAATGTATTGTCATATTTTTATTATGTGGGAAAAACAGAGCTGGGAACATTCATTTGAATTACAAAAAACTGACAACAGTTTCCAAAGAAAGTGGCAGATGGAATGAAAACTGCCTTTTATTAACAAATATATGATATTTTCCATTATTTCAGATCAACTAGTGTGCTTTATTTCAGGACTATTAGTCATTCTTCGATTGTGAGTGAGCGCGGATGATCCACAAGCATACGTGCTTTGGCACCGTGCAACACAAAGGACACCACATGTGGATCAGGAAGGTGTGTGTGTGTGTGGTGCTGAGAAGCTGTCAGTCAGAGAGTCTCCAGTGCTTTGTTTAAAGAGCAGGTCTGAATCTGACTGTGTGGTCCTGAAGTCAGCCAGATATTTGTGCTGACATACACACACAGACACGCGCGCACACACACACACACAATCTGTTCACGCGATTCACACTCATTTGTACATGCTTAAACTTATTCAGACATGTACTAAAAGTAACAGTATTAAAAGTATGCCTCAAAGTTTACCAAAGAATGAAACTGTGTCATTATTTACTACTAAGCTTCATTAAAGCTGTCCATATGACTTGTATATACAGCTTCTCTGAAGCCACACGACAGATTCAAGGAACTCGATGTTTGTTCACACTTGTTTTGGTTTCATTAAAGGGAGCTCTGGTGTGATCTAAGCATAGCAAATACAGGACACGACTTCACAAGATGAAACCACTTTTCTTAGCATAATCTGTTTTACCGTCAGCCGGTGTTAATGCGCATTTTGAAGTATGGCATGAGAAAAGAGCAAAGGAAATGCAGCATTTCAAATAAATATCCCTTAATTAACAAAGGTTTTTACAGATGGAAATGCAATTGCTAATTAAACTCTGGCGTAGTGACTATTACACCCATGTGACAGTTATCAGTTGTGTTCATTCTGCTTGCCTTTGTTTACTGTTAGTTGCTAGGTGACCAATACTACAGTTAGCCACTCTATTAACTTGATGCAAATGCATCTAATTCACATTTGGGATTTTAAGATTCACTTCATGTTAGGATGGAAAACCCGCTATAATAGTTATGTTGCAAATTACGGCACAATAAAGTGTAGGAAATTGGTAACACTTTATTTTGATGGTCCATGTGAGCATTAGTAGACTGTCTGCATAATATCTGCTGATACTGCTCCTTCAACAGATATTTAACTGACTATAAGAAACTTTGCAAGTACATGTCAGTCTACACTAACCCTAACCCCAACCTAACAGTCTACTTATAATCTAATGAGAATTATTTGGCATGTAGATGCAATGTAACTAAATTCAACAAACGGACCATTGGAATAAAGTGTGACCCAGAAACTTTATCTGTGTGTGTGACAGAGGAATAGTTAGTGCCACTTGTACTTTTACACTTACATTTTAAAAGCTTTAACAAGCTGTAAACTGATAAAAATATCATTCTGTATGCAAATATGATGAGTCTCATGATCTTTAGGTTCAGATTTAATATGAATGGTAAGTGAACACGGACTAAACGTATAATTACTTTTCATTTTGGAACAAATTAAGTCTAAACACGTTTCCACCAATGTTTCCAAATAATGATAAAAAATAATCTGAAAACAAATTTACAAAATGAGACTAGACTGTAATGGGAATGTAATTTTCAGAAAGTATATTACATAGTAATGGGTTTTCAAACTGTGGGGCGCGCCAGCACCTATTGAGGGGGACGCGAGACATTGAGGCGTGCACTCGAGTAAATTAGGATGATAATTTTTATGCATTCACTAGAGGGAATATGATTAACGTTAGCTCCACAGTGTGAAACTGAACAAATTTGGGGGGGGGGCTGTATCCTAAAAGTTTGAAAACCCCTGACATACAGCAATAGAGTCCACATTCAGTTGTATTATTGACAAATAAGTGCAGTCAAATGATACATTTTTACATTAATTACATGATCCGAAGATCAATTAATTGCAAATAAATATTATACAATACTTACAGACTGTTTATTCCAAAATGGTTTATATCTTTTTTTATATATAATTATTTTTAGGGTTCTCACCTTTAATTAGGATAGGACAGTGGAGGTTACAGACAGGAAAGTATTGGGAGAAGAGAGAGGGGAAGGGTCGGCAAAGGACCTCGAGCCGGGAATCGAACTCGGGTCGCCATGAGCACCATGGTGCTAGAGTAAATGTCAGCGCACTTAACCACTAGGCTATTGGCGGCAACAATGGTTGATTTTATAATGATGGCAAGTAAATGATGACAATTTAGCTTAAACATTATATGACACAAATGTTTTATACAATTATACTGCAGATAAACTAAAACAAGCCATATACGTTAATGTCTTAATGACTCATTAACCCATTTGATTCCTTTAAACAGATCATTCACTCACATTTATGTGTCCACTCATGCTATTCAGGACAAAGCCAGCACAAAAAAAAAATCACTTAAACATTGCATGTGCAGCTCAGGTAATATTTTTAGCTGTATAATACGAAACAAACATGGGGCAAAAGCCTTGTACAAGCCATTTTGCCTCAGGATCTTGAATATTAGGAACATATTTGAAATTATATCAACTTCATCATGCAGTTTTGTCCTGTTGTCTTGCATCATGTTCAGGATAGGTGCATTACAAATTTGAATACATTATATTGCTCCATAACTAATTAATATAAATAATAAGTTAAATCGACAGCCATAATTAAAAAAATTAAACATGTGAGTGTGTTTTGTGGAAGAAATAAAGTCAAACAAGATTTGAAGAACAGAATTAATGACAGAATTTTGACTTTTGCACGATCCATTGCTTTGAGTGTGTAGGAATTAGTGCAAGTGATCCTGACACAGTAAAAGTCAAAATTACTAACTCTACAGTGTTTTTTCTTTTTCAACTATTCAAAATGATGTTTAAAAGAGAAAGGAATTTTACACAGTATTTCCTATAATAAAGTTTTATTTAGGCTATAATAAAAGCAGTTTTTAATAAAAACCCCAAACATTTTAGGGTCAATATTATCAGCCCCCTTAAGCAAATTTTTTTCCGATTGTCTACAGAACAAACCGTCGTTATACAATGATTTGCCTAATTACTCTAACTTGTCTAATTACCTTAATTAACCTACACTACCTGACAAAAGTCTCGTCGTCGATTCCAGATGTAAGAGCAACAAATAATAACTTGACTTCTAGTTGATCATTTGGACAAGTGGCAGAAGGTCGATTTATCTGATGAATCATCTGTTGAACTGCATCCCAATCACAACAAATACTGCTGAACACCTATTGGAACCCGCATGCACCCAAGATTCTCACAGAAATCAGTCAAGTTTGGTGAAAGAAAAATCATGGTTTGGGGTTGATGGAGCGGATGGCAACATCAACAACCTGAGGTATCAAGACATTTGTGCTGCTCATGACATTACAAACCACAGGACAGGGCAAATTCTTCAGCAGGATAGCGCTCCTTCTCATACTTCAGTCTCCACATCAAAGTTCCTTAAAGCAAAAAAGGTCCAGGTGCTCCAGGTTGACCAGCCCAGTCACCAGACATGAACATTATTGAGCATGCCTTGGGTAAAATGAAGAGAAGGCATTGAAGATGAATCCAACGAATCTTGATGAACTCTGGGAGTCCTGCAAGAACGCTTTCTTTGCAATTCCAGATGATTTTATTAATTTTATTAATGATTTTATTATTGCAGAGATGTATGGATGCAGTCCTCCAAGCTCATGGGAGTCATACACAATATTAAGTCTTTTTCCACTGCACCATGACTTTATATTCTATACTGGACATTATTTCTGTTAAGTGACAAGACTTTTGTCTAAGCAAAGTTAGACCTTACTGTCCTAATTAAATAATTAAAAATCAAGGCATGATCATATTTTATTTTGGTCAAATAAGCGTAATCTAGAGGCCTTTACCTTTCATATAAGCCACTTCTGATACCAAATGATCAACTAGAAGTCAAGTTAATATGTGTTGTTCCTAAAACTTGGATAGGTGACTTTTGTCAGGTAGTTTAGTTAAGTTTTTATATCACTTTGAGCTGAATACTAGTGTGTTGAAAAAATATCTAGTAAAATATTATGTACTGTCATCATGGCAAAGATAAAACAAATCGGAGTTATTAAATTCGTTTTTAAAACTATTATGTTTAGAAATGTTAAACACAAATTGGGGAAAAATTAATAAATTCAGGAGAGCTAATAATTCAGACTTCAACTATACTTATGATGGCCAACGAGAAGCCAAAGTGAGAGTGAGCCTGACACTCACTGACCTCAAAAAACAAAACCAAAAAAAAAAAAAAGTACATAGTGTGTGCTTACCGTGCTGGAAGGCCTTGAGAGGGAACCAGAAGAGGATGACGGAGTGAAACAGGCCGTTCAGACAATGAGCCCAGAAGACCTGCAGGACAGATGGAGGAGGGGGCGAGGAGAAAGACACAGAGGCATGAGAAAGACGACGGCCACCCTGACCCTGCCGCTGACCCCTGACCCCAGGCCTTTGTGCGTGCTCAGCACCAGGCTAAGTGGAAGTTTGTCAGGCCTCCGCGCTCAATGGCCACCCTGCTGACAGACACTTTGTATATCCGTGCGGAGCGAGCTGGAAAAACCCATAGGGGAAACACGCCAACTACAGTTGAAGACTAAATAATTTAGCCTCCAGTGAAATTTTGATTCTTTTTGGTAACGCTTTAGTTTAGATCACAATTTATGTAATTAACTACTCACTTATGACCTGCCTATTATTAAGATTTTAACCGTTTATTAGTAGTTATGAAGTATGATCTTATTCTGCAGCCCTAATCAAAGCCTAAACCCAGGTTCTACCTTACTAACCATTAATAAACAGCTAAGAAGTTGTTTTTAAGCTAGTAGTGCTAGTTAATGGTTTGTTAATACTGTAAATAGTGACCTAAAGTGTTTACTTTTTTAAATATTTCCCAAGTGATGTTTAACAGATCAAAAAAAAAAATAAATAAATAAATATAAAAATATAAATAAAATACATAAATAAATAATCACAGTATTTGCTATAATATTTTTTCTATTAAAGTCTCGTTTCTTTTAGTTTGGCTGGAATAAAAGCAGTTTTTACATTTTTAAAAATATATTTTAAGGTCCACACAGAATCTGCATATGCAGATTTCTGCATTTTTTTTAGCCCATCAAGTCTATTTATCTAGTTATGCAAATGTAGACAGTAAGTTTTGCTTTTTTAAGTTTGGCTGAAATATATGGTGTTTTAAATTTTTAAAAAACAATTTTAAGGACTTTATCAGTTTTCCAATAACATGCTTAATTATCCTAGCCAAGTCTTTAAACAACCTAGTTAAGGGGGTCGATCAAACCAAAGTGCTATTTGTGTGGAGAGGTGCCTTCTTTTGAATGATTTACTAATGGCCGCGAGCATTTTGCGTGCTGCTTATCCGCTTGTTAAGTGGTGACGTATGAAATACTGTTTCCGGGTCCAAGCCGCTACTCATTTGAACTGAGAAAATATTCGTTTATTCCACTTTTTAGTCCTATCACACATTAAAGTGAATTCTATATAAAATCATGGTGTACACAACAGTCTCTGGACTTGCTGCATCACAAATACCAACATTTTAACAATTTATAAAATATTTATCACTTTCAGCCCATCGGATATTAGGCATGGACATATATACTGCGATCATGATTTTCGAAGGTATTACATCGCTTTGTAAACGTTTATTATTACCATTTGTCGAGTCTCCCTATACAGTTTGAGAGAGCGCTTGAACCTGGAAGGCGCTTCGCACTTAACAAGCAGATTCACCTACGTTGGATGACTTGAAACAGGGACCACTAGTCTCCCCTTTATCTTTAAAAATCTCCATAATCGTCTTGACAACACAAACACTGCTGTCATCTCAACGGAAACCCCGCGTCTGCTTTTATTTGATTGGAGAATGAAAAAGATGTGACTGACGTAATGCAATTTGGCCCTGGTCATTATTATTAGACCCCTTAATAAATATACAGTTGAAGTCAGAATTATTAGCCCCCCCCCCCCACCCCCCTTGGATTTATTTTTCTCTTTTAGGTATTTCCCAAATGATGTTTAACAGAGCAAGGAAATTTTCATTTCTTTCTTATATACTTCTTGCTTATTTGTTATATTGTTATACAATAACTTGCATAATTACCCTAACCTGCCTAGTTAATCTGATTAACCTAGTTAAGCCTTTAAGTGTCACGTTAAGCTGTATAGAAGTGTCTTGAAAAAGATCTAGTCAAATATTATTTAGAATATTAATATATTATTAGAAATAAAACTATTCTGTTTAGAAATGTGAAAATGTTCTCTCCGTTAAACAGAAATTGGGGAAAATAAATTAACAGGGGGGCTAATAATTCAGGGGGGCTAATAATTCTGACTTCAACTATATATTATTTTCAATTGGCTAAAGAACAAATTGCTATAATTTAATAAATTACCTAATTAACCCAGTTAATCCTTTAAATAGCATTTTAATCTGAATACTAGTATCTTGAAAAAAGTACTAACTTGTAAAAACATTATGTACTGCCATAACTTGGGAAATATTAGATTTTTTTTAATCTAACAGGAGGGCTAATAATTTTGACTTCAGCTGTATATAAGTGATGTCAGTCTGCAGTGTTTTTCCGCCATCACTGCTTTTTCCCCACACTTTAGTTGCCTCATCAAATTTCTCCAATCGTTCCTTTGTGAGTTACGAAAGAAAAAAAGCTCCCAAATCCTTCATGGATACTTTTAGTACAAACACAGACAAGTTTTTAGAAATTAAGATGTATGAGTCTGTCGCTGGAGTGAATGGTTTTTTGGGGAGTATGGAAAAACTATCGCTTACACAGGTATACGGCATGAAGCCTTTGAGTGTCCGCGTCTGTATACATGCGGCGTGTGGACTTTGGATGTGCCATTTAAACAAATATCCTCTTCCAAAACCGCCTTGTTTTCAATTTACATTATGCATGGACGCGGCCAATCAAAACACTAATGGGCGATGTAGCATGAAACAGCCGTGAAATGAAATCAGGCCGTCACAGGTCCAGTTTCCAAACCCTGCTTTTTCTTTCCCCCCACAAGTGCTGCTCTTTTCACCTCGGCGGAGTCTGAGACCACTCACCGCCCACAGACACAACAGATTCTTCTGGAAAACATCAGAATATTTGTGCTGAGAGACGGTCTGTGGTATTAAAAACAAAAGGTCAAATCATTTTACAATGAATTTGGCTGAGAAAATAAATAAACATGCCTGGTATTAATGATCAATTTAGGAATCGCTATTTGGATCTGGTTCATTTTAATGAGTGACTCAATTCAAAATGATTCACAGAATGCCACAAACACATTATTTTAATATTATATTATAGGGCAGCACAAAATATTGCTTGAGCATCGATATCGCAATGTGTGTATCCGCAATATTCACGGCGCAGGATTAGGGATTAGACTATTTATTAAAGATTAAAAGAAAGATATTATTAAACATGATTTTTTTTTTTTAAGTTATCTTTGCAATAATGACCATAGTATTTGACATTTGATTGTACTTGAATACTGTTTGACTTCCCAGAAACCATTTATTTAACTTTTATTTTTGTTTTGTCGTGTTTATATGCTTTTAAAAGGAATATATTTTATGCAGATGTACCGCATAAAAGAATCTAAATAAATAAAATCTTTCCAAATAGAGCTATTCAAATCATCTGATGAAATTATATTCATATCGCAATATATATCACAACACAAAATATCGCAATATCAGCCTTTTCCAATATCGTGCAGGCCTGTTATATTATATATTATTATATTATATTAAATATATATTTATACTAAAGACTCCAATAAATCATAGTAAATTCATATGTTTGCTTTATATAAGGTAAAGATGGAAATTCTGTACAAAATGTGACAAAAACAAACCGTGAACTCTCTGAATCACTATAAGGCAGAACTACTATTTAATACTTAAAAATCTATATATTTTTACAGATATTTAATGAGCATTTCTCTGGATAGGATAACTGTTGTGGCTCATCAAGACTGCCTTTATTTGATCAAAAATAAATGCAATAAACTGAACAGATTTTATTCATGTGAAATTGATTGTCAGCATCCATCACTATTTTTTGTCACTTTTGATTAATTTAACCCCCATAATGCATTAATAATGAGTTTATTTTCACATTCCCGGCATGTTTGGACCAGGAGAATCATTGCTTGATGAAACAGTCATAAAAAACATTACATTTGATCAGCAAAAGAAAGAATGTGAAAAATTCCGTTTAGGATGTTACCGTGTCATTACTGCATTTACCCCTTTTTAATTAAATGCAAAAATCAAGAAATTCTTTAAAATGACACATAAACCCAATCAAAGATGCAATGATGTAAATTAAATATAAATATTTTCATTACGGATCATCATACGAAATTCATTAGACAATCTGAGAATTAACTATATTAACCCAACTGAAATAATTGAACTAAAATCCTTTGAATTTAAACTGAACATCGTTTAAAAGTGCATAAAACCCACAGATTTATTTCTAAAAAAACACCATGAATATTACCCTGAAAACCTTTCAAACTAAATAAAGGTATTGAATAAACTTTTACCTTCAGTCAAAAGCTCTGGTTAGTCAATGTGCATTCATTTATACATTTTTTTAAATGAAATTCAGAACCAAAAGTGTGTGAGATATGATGAAAAACCTAAATGTATTTAACAAACGTTTGTCCACAACTGTTTAACTATCAATAATTTAACAAAAATAAGGAAACAATAGTTACTTTAGGTTTTAAGTAACTTTAGTTTAGGCCACAAACCATTATCCTTACTAGCATCATGAACTACTAATTAGCTGTTTATTAATAGTTCGTACGGTAGAAGTTGGGTTTGGGTTTTGGGTAGGATTAGGGATGCAGAACAAGATCATACTTCATGGTTTCTGCTACATTCATTCTTCCATGGTGGGGCGCCGCACGAAAATTCATCCCGCCACGGCTACATTACAGCTTTTCATTCAAAACATTCAGCTGTTTTTTTTTTAAATAGTGGGTTATAATCGCACCAAAATGTATTAAAAGGTAAGTGAATTATAACAGCACAAACTTTTCTGTAACCGCAGTAGTGATGTGCGTTATTTGTTTAACCCTTTAAGGTGACATGCGGACAGACTGACTGACTGGTGCGTGATGCGCGAGGCCAGCAAACACGATGTAGCTTTCAGTTGTGATGAACACGGTTTCCATAATTATATTTATGTATAAATAAAGGTCTGTGGTTCTGCATACAATGACTTTATCTTGCTGGAGTTTATAGCCGTTTCACTTTACTTCAGGACGCATTAATGCTGCTCTGTAGGTCTATTGGAGACATTCATAAATATTCCAAGCAAATCTAATAAATGCTGGACACGTACTTGTTACATAAACACACTAAATCTCACTTGAGCAGCGTTTTTTTGAGTGCACAAGAAAATCTGCACTTGAGCAGCGTATATTTGAGGGCGCGCAAGACGTTTTGTGCACGAACAGAGGAAATCGCTGCTTGAGCACAGAGATTCACATGCTCATATTATATAAATGCGATCTCAACTTGTAATACTGTGCTCATGACATTTGTCAATGAAATAACGCCACAGGTAGTTGGTAGATCTGTGTAAAAGGCCCAACAGACTCTGTCGCCACAGCTGGAAAAAATCCTAGAGGAAACACTGTACTTTATAACTACTAATGAACAGTTAATATCTTAATAAAAGGCAGGTAATAAGCCAGTAGTTAACAGCATGAACTGTGACCTAAACTAAAGTGTTACCAAAAATATCTCTGACATTTTATACATTGCCATGTTTGAAAATGTGCACATTTTGAACGTCTTAAAACACATTACTGACCCCAAATTCTTCAAGTGAAATACAGCACAACCTGACTCCCTAAAATAAAATAAAAATGTATATAATCTGACTTTGCAATGTAGCACTTGTCAGAAAAGTTGGATTTTAAAATCTATAGACGTTCAGTTTGTTTAACAGCTAACAGCAGCAGAGATGTGTAAGGGGGAAGGGATGAGCAGAGGAGAAAGAGAAGAGGAAAACCCTGAGATTGTCTTGTTCTGTGTTGTTTGACGGAGGCCCTGAATGACCTCTCGGCCCCGGTGCCCTGACCCTCTCACCTCCACTATCCACAGAGCAAAACAAAGCTCAGACTCTGGCCTTCAGACAGCAGCTCATCCTCACCACACAGCCCTGACAGACTCAAAATTACTGCTCTTTGCTGAGTTTATATTGAAGGTTTAGGGTTTGTTAAAGTGCATTGCTTCAAGCATGAAACACTTGCAAAACTCATCCCACACTTGAAGCTAATCTAGTGAGTGGACTTGGAGCACAAAACCAGTAATTTTACATCATCTGAAAATTGAATAAATGTTTCTTTTGATGTTTGTTAGGATAAGACAATATTTGGTTGATACACTGTTCATTCATGTTGTTCCAACACAACTTAATAAATTTAAGTGGATTGAACATAAAACAATTAAGTTGTCCTCAAATATAAAAAATCTCAAGAATTGTTTTATAGCTGCTCGTTTTAAATGAGTAGATCAAACAAGCAGCAAAACCCCTTTTTGAGTGTCCATCACTATTTGGAAATCTGGAATATGAGGGTTAAAAAATTCTAAATAATGGAAAAATTGCATTTAAAGTCGTCAATAATAAGTCATTATCCATACTGCTAATCAGATATTTATTTGATATATTTAGCGTAAGAGTTTTACAAAAAGTCCTAATGGAACATGATCGTCTTCTAACGCCTGATTGACACGAGGCTTCAGCGCCAACGCTTGACAGAGGGAACGTCTGAAGTTGGAGCTGACGCGATCGTCAAAGCAACGTCAGCCAATGAAATTAGTCTGCAATCGGCTACTGTCTAGCTGGGGTATTTGCATAAAGCAATCTGATTGGCTGATGCTTTCGTTGGCGCTTAAAAAGTTGAGAAATTATCTCAAACATAAGTCAACATCAGAATTATAAGTAGAATAAAATTATTTAAAGAAACCAGTAAACCTACACATAATATCATTATTGTTGTTTGAGAAAAATCAATAATAATTGGTGACTCATATTAACCTTTATTTTATATCTACAGAATTGAGAAAATCGTGATCTTTATTTTAAGCAAAAAAAAACGCGATTCTCATTTTAGCCAGAATCGTGCAGCTCTACTAGCAACCATCCAAACAACCACATAGCAACATACTAAAACACTTTGAACATCTTAGAAACCACATGGCAATGCTTTGGCAACAACCCAAAACAAAACAAACCAAACCAACAGGAACAAGTTTTCAACATCGCATGGTGCTTTACACACGCAGTCTAATGAAATCAATAAATGTTCAGAATCATTTGTCGCAGCGCAGCCCTGAACTCCTGCGTTTCTAAGCAGGTTGCTAAGAATGAAGGTGTGAATGGCCGTCTGTGTTGTCTGAAGCCGAGATCTGCATTCTGTGTGACAGCTTAATTGCTTAAACTAGCATGAAAGGATAAACTTTATTTTGCGCCGACTATTGCCAGACGCTCTAATCAGTCTTCTCCAGCTCTGTTGGGCTACAAATAAAGCCCGAAAGGAATAGAAAGAAAGAAAGGAACCATCCAGGGGTCTGTAGGGGGGCTTCTCTGTTATTAGAGATACTTCAGTGTCAAAGCTATGCAATTAAATGTGAAGAGAGACACGGTGGGTAAATTTCATTCCTATATTTTCTTCCTGATCTAATACATAAAAAAGTAGGGACAGTATGGAAAACACAAATAAAAAGAAAGTAGTGATTTCTAAATTTACTTTAAATCGTATTTCATACCCAACAATACAACAAATGTAATTTAATGTGTCCCTCATGATTTTTATTTTTATTTTTTTTAAACAAGTATTCCAATTTTGGTTCTTGCATCACAATTAAAAAAAAAGTTGGAACAGTAAAGCATTTACCACTTCGTAATGTTGCCATTTCTTTTCACAACACTTAAAAGATGTTCTGTGACTAAAGACACCAAGTGATGAAGTGTTTCAGGGGTAATTTTGTCTTTAGGTGGGCAAAAGTACTGGAGCTTCGTTGTTGCATTTTTTGGCTTCAAAATGCGCCACACATTCTCTATTAGAAACAGGTCGGGACTGCAGACAGGCCAGTCAAGTACCTGCATTCTCTTCCTCCACAGCCAGGACTTAGCAATGTGTGCAGAATGTGGTCTTGCATTGTCTTGTTGAAATATGCATGGGCGTCCTTGGAAAAGATGTGTTCTTGATGGCAGCATAATGTTCTTCAAAATCTCTATACAGATCCCCTAGTTTTTCACGATTCTGCGATCGCTGAATTCAATGCAAAATCAACAAAAGTGAAAATTTTTACGATCCTGCAAAATTCTTAATTAAATGTTAAAATGTAAATAATCTCATAAAACATCCAATTCCAAACCATATAATCAAATGACATTTATTTCAGTTTGCAATTTATTGTTTTACGTGACTCATACGTTGCATCCGCAGCGCACGTGATGTATTTGAGTGTCTCAAATAACGTCTCACCTGCGCCCTCACAATCATTACATTACATGGAAGGGGGGTGGAATTGTTTTGCAGCCTGTGCGGTAAGCAGAAATGGATAAAGTGCAAGTGCTTTACATGTGAAGTCAATGCAAAGATGCGAATAGACATCCTGTGGCGCAAATTGGGCGTTTTGTGCATTTGACGTGCTTCAGACTACAAAAGAAAGTGGGAAACATCTAACAAACGGAGCAATGGAACAGACAGAACAGCAAGCAGCTTACAATGATGGAGATTGGTTCAAGGATGACAGATGAAAAGAACCAAAATGCGATCATCTCACAAAATCCACATCTCTTATTGGCTGGATGTTATTAAACAAATTTCCTAAACTGCTTATCGATTGGTCAGAATTCGCGAGCAGGAAAATGCCAATGGAACTCCCGCAAGTAAACAAACCGGCAGACACAAAATGTCGCTTTTTACCATGGAGCTACGACTGCGCTGGCTAATTGTATCCCTGCTCATAGTATACTATATAGTTTGTATACATCACTTTAGACAAACTATACATTTCGAGAATGAAGAGCGGCTGCGGCTGGAAAACAATGTTCTAATGCATTGTACGTCACATCAGGAGGAGGCGTGAATTAATTTAGCTAAACTGCGACATGGTCATCTTGCGGAAATATTACCAATGATCCATCAGGTAATGTTTTTCCCTCTCTCTCTCTCTGTCTGTCAGTAAAGCGCTGTCAACAAATGTTTTTCCTTCATGCCCCATAATGCACAGCGCATCGGCCTACAGCAGCTGGATTAGTCCAAAAGGCGCAGTACTTTTTGCGGTTGGGTCTGTTTTAGTTCGGATCATATTCTCACCACAAACGAACCGCTCCAGGGTTCGTTTGAAAGCGTACCGAGACCACCTCTTTAAGTAGGTCTCGGTTTGCTTTTTTGGTCCGCTTTTGGTGCGTACTTGAGTGCGATTACTGCATTTACACCTGCCCAAATGAACCGCACCAAGAGGGAAAACAAACTCTAGTGCGATTCAACCGAACTAAATAAGGCAGGTGTGAAAGCACCCTAAAGCACATTATACTGTATATATTACAGTATTTACAACTCATTGTTAATGAATGCTACAGCATACTGTAGATAAAACTGTAATAAACACTGTAGTAAATACTGTAGTGATATTACTGTATCTAGACAACTGTAACTTTAGTAAAACAGACTGTGACTGAAGATAACATCTGGTTCTTAAGTCAGTCAACATAATTCCACAGATACTTTCCTCTAAATGTCTTCCTTTGATTCTGTTTTCCAGGCGAGTCTCCTGTAGTCATTATTCCACTATATCCAATTACATCATATATACAATTCTTTCTTTTCCCCAACATGAACCTACTGTATTTCTTTCTTTCCGTGCATTAACTGCCTGATTGCACATTATAGTCTTTCGCATTAAAGCTTTATTTGCGTTCAACAATTAAACTAAGAATTGTGGTGTTTGTGTTAGAAACGGCCAGTGAATCTTTCTCTCCAGACCCCAGGTCTGCTGCTTTCTGTAATGCGTGTCAGTGAGCTGCTAAATGAGTCTCCACGCCTGTGAAGCAGAGAGACACCAGCGCAGACACCAGACAGCTTTATTGACACACAGACGCAGAGGCAGCAGTCTCACACACACGCACACACACGGACACACACGGACACACACGGACACACACAGATGTCTTAATGGGGACGTCCCATAGATGTAATGAACTTTATTCTGTACAGACTGCATATTCAATCCCCTTACCAAAACCTACCCCCTAAACCCAAACCTTACAGGAAATAATCTGCATTTTTACATTTTCAAAATACTTAATTCTTTGTTATTTGAGTGGTTTTCTATATGAAGACCAAAAAAAATGTCCCCATTAGGTCAAAATTGACTGGTATTGCTATACTTTTGAGGGTATTTGATCCCCAAAATGTAAACACACACACACTTGTTTCTGGTGCAAATATCTAAATATTCTTAAATTAAGAAGCAATAGTAAAAAAAAAAAAAAAAAAATTCTTGTTTTCAGAGATATTAAGTCAAAATTGAGCGAGTTTTCACCTAAAACAAGCAAAATAATCTTGTTTTTGCTTTGAAATAAGATTTAGCTAAGAGAGAAAAAAAACACTTAATTTTGACTATTTCTGAAAACAAGACATTATTTTTTACTTGTCTAGAAAACACTTCTTTATTTAAGAATTTTTAGATATTTGGACTTGAAACAAGCAAAAACTAAGGGCTCTATTTTAACAATCTAGGTGCGAAGTCTAAAGCGCATGGTACAAACACATTAAGGGCGTATCTAAATCCACATTTGCAGTTTTAAGGACAGAAAAATACACTCTGCGTCCCGGCGCATGGTCTAACAGGGTTGTGCTTATTCTCCTAAAGGGTTATGGTTGTGTTTTGAGCATAACGTGCATTAAACCAATCAGAGTCTCATCTCCCATTCCCTTTAAGAGTAAGTTGCGTCTCGCCATGGCGCATTTGCTATTTACATGGCAGACTTTGTAAGTGGAAAAACTGAACACTTCACTAGCGAGAAAAGAGTTAAAGAGAGCATCTGCAGCGTAAGGATAAAGAACGAGCCTCCTACATTCAGCCTCTTTACTTTTACTCTTTACTCATTAACTTTCATGGATAAGGAAACAGTATTGTACGCACTCCACTCAAGACATCCATTAGTCTACATATTTAATTTTGTTTGTTAAGGGCAAAGATTTGTTTCAAAACTATTTCTAAATTCAGTTCTAATTTCCAGCAAATGAATAAATGAACAATAATAATGAAGTGTGGTCAAAAACAGAGTTATATTCAAACACACGTCCTATTCTTATGCCCCACATGGAGATGCAGTTGTCTCCAAAACCTGAAAAAGTGGACAAATCTAAACTTGTTTTTATTAAAACAAATATAAATATGCATATAATAAATACAGGGTTTCTGCAGGTTTCATCAAGCCAAATTTAAGACTTTTTAAAACCATTAGGAATTACATTTTATATTTACCTAGGGTTAAGATTTTTTTGAATGGCCTGGTATTATCATAAGAAATCATGTTATTGTTTTTAGTTTTTTTTCTAGTTATGGACTTTAATTAGTTGAGTTTGCTGTAAAAATGTCTAACAGCTGTTGTGAATTGTATCTCTTTGCAATAAAAAAAAAGAAAAAAAACTTTTATTGGTGATTGGATGGTTGGTGGTCCAATTGAGTATAGCTTTACTTGGACAAAGCAAAATTAAGACCTGTTCAAAATTATTTAAGACTTAAGACACAATATTCCAGTGAATTTAAGACTTTAAGGCCTAAAATTTGGACTTTTTAAGACCCAGCGGACACCCTGTAAATAATACTGCTAATAATAATAACATTATACAAATGCAAATTGTCATCATTAAACAAAAAATAGAAAAAGCCCCCCCGAGATGAAGGCATAGAGACAGTGGTTTTTATATTTATGTAGAAAATAATACTTTTTGTAACATTTTAATCCTTTTTCATTTATAAAGATATTTGTGTATTGCTGCACATCATGTGTGTATTAAACAATGTGTTAACGTTTGGACCCACATAGGCACATAACTAATGTGCTCTGCACTGGACTTTAGAAAAGCTTTCAGTTGGACAGTGGCAAGGTCTATTTCAGTTCTTCAAAATAGCAATGTGCCAAGATTTCTAGACCGGCACACTCATGAGTCCACGAAGTGGCACAGATGGATTTGCTATTTTAACAACAAGGTGCAAAACGAGAAAATTACAGTTGCGCTGGTCTGAAAATAGCAACAAATCACGCCAAACAAACGTCTTTAGCTGGGTGTATGATAGGGCTCTTAGTAAGAAAAGCACATTTTTTTATTTTTAACATGTACAACAGCATTAAAGAGTTCATAATTGTGAAAGACTATGTGAATGTATGTAAACATTACAATAATGTGGTCAACTCTACAGGCTTGTCCTGGCGTGAAAGAGTTTACGAACTTTTAAAAGGGAGATGAACACTCAAAGACATCTCAGATAAGCAGAAAAGCTGACAGAGAAGGACAGTTTAATGGATGGCTAAACCAACAAGCTCCTGCTGTTGACCTGCTTTTTTACGCTGTGGAGACTCGTAACAGGATCTGTTTGTTCAGTGGGTTTTTAGACGGAGTGCCAAACTGTTCACCAATCACAGGTCAGTGAAGTGAACACAGCGTGACCTGACTCATCATCATCATCATCATCATTAAGAGACATCCACTAAATCACTAGTTTATTATGCATTCACATTGGATTCTTTAAATGTTAGAATCATAAATACTTCATCATCTGGTATTTGCATCATTCCCAACGCCCACTAATGGAGATTTAGCGAACATGCTACAGTGTATTTACCTTGGTGTTGAATCCCATTGCATTCTGGGAGGTTTTGTAGAGTTCGGGGTATTTCAGCATGTTCTCTTTTCTGCAGGAGCGCTCGAAGATGCCCAGAGTCAGAGGAGGCAAAGCTGTGAAGATCTAATAAACACACAAAGAACAAAATATAAGACTAAACTGTTAGAAATAAAGCAGGGCTACGAATATATAATAAGAAACAGGTTTCAAGATTATTATACAAATGTGTCATCACAAATATTACTTTGTAAATATATTTTACGTCCTACAGTTACGTATACACATGATATACTGTAGATGTGTGGTAATGATCATACCCTCCTGTGAAATATTTATTCTTTTCCAAATATTTCCCAAGTGATGTTTAAGGGAGAGATTATTTCAACATATTTATACATGCTATTTTTAAAAACTAATTTCTAATAACTAATTTGTTTCGTTGTTCTCCTTGTGTTTGCGTGGGTTTCCTTCGGGTGCTTCAGTTTCCCCCACAACATGTCCAAAAACGTGCTATAGGTGAATTGGGTCAGGTGAAATTGTCCATAGTGTATGAGTGTGAATGGGTGTTTATGGATGTTTCCCAGTGATGGGTTGCAGCTGGAAGGACATCCGCTGCGTAAAACATGTGCTGGATAAGTTGGCGGTTCATTCCGCTGTAGCGACCCCAGATTAATAAGACCCTAACTCGAAAAGAAAATGAATGAATGAATAAATGACTGCATGAATTTTTTTGTCTTAACCAACAAGACAGTACATCATATTTTTTGTTCAGTAAAATAAAATTAAATAACATTATGTTAGTGTGAAACATTTCCTTGGACAGTTAAACAAACATATTTGAGGAATAAATAATGTATATGAAATATGTTACAGGAGAGCTAATAAGTTTTTTAACTGTACATCTTGTAAAAATATAGAAATCAGAAGATTTTCAGCCCTAGTTCTATGATTTGATAATATATTCTGCTTCCTGTATTGGTTATTCACATGATAGTACTTGTAAAAATAAATAATTATAATAGAAGTCCTTTCACAAGTAGTTACAGACTTTTAAGCAACACCTTTATGATTTTTTCAAATTTTCTCATTAAATATTATAAATTATCAACTGCTCTAAAAAATAAACCAAATAAATAAATAAAAAGTGATTTTTACCTAAATATTTCCCTTCCTATAATACAATTACATAACTTAATTAGCACTGAAAATACAGTCAATAGTCAATAGTAGTTTATTTTTGGTTTTTAAGTTGTAGATGATAAATTGATTAACTAAACCAATTGAAAATCCTTAAATTTAATAATTACAAAAATTTTTAATTGAGGGTGCCCTATAGTGAAAATTATATCAGACACAACCATCTCTGGGTATACAGTGCATCCGGAAAGTATTCATAGCACTTTACTTTTTCCACATGTTTTTATGTTACAGGATTAAATTCATTTATTTCCTCAACATTCTACACACAATACCCCATGATGACAATGTGAAAAAATAGGTGTTTTTTTTTTTTTTTGCAATTTTATTAAAAATAAAAAACCTGAAAAAAAAATCACATGTACATAAGTCATAAATCATGTGCATAGGTATTCACAGCCTTTGCCTAATACTTTGGCAGCAATTACAGCCTCAAGTCTTTTTGAATATGATGCCACAAGCTTGGCACACCTGTCTTTGGGAATTTTTGCTCATGCCTCTTTGCAGTACCTCTCAAGATCTATCAGGTTGGATGGGAAGCAACGGTGTACAGCCATTTTCAGATCTCTCCAGAGATGTTCAATAGGATTTAGTTCTGAAGGACATTCCACTCAAGGACATTCACGAGTTGTTGTGAAGTCACTCCATTGATATTTTGGCGGTGTGCTTTGGGTCATTGTCTTATGGTCTGAGAGTCCTTCAGATGCCTTAAGGCAAATTCCAGGCGGGCTGCTATTTGCCCTTTACTAAGCAGTGGCTTCCGTCTGGCGACTCTACCATACATGCCTGATTGGTGGATTGCAGCACAGATGGTTGTCCTTCTGTAAGGTTCTCCTCTCTCCACAGAAGAACGCTGGAGCTCAGACAGATTGGCCATCGGGTTATTGATCACCTCCCTGACTAAGGCCCTTCTCCCCCGATCACTCAGCTTAGATGACCGGCTAGCTCTAGAAAGAGTCCTTGTGGTTCCAAACATCTTCCACTTATAGATGATGGAGGCCACTGTGCTCATTGGAACTTTCAGAGCAGCAGAAATGTTTCTGTAAGCTTCCCCAGCCTTGTGCCTCCAGACAATCCTGCCTCGGAGGTCTACAGACAATTCCTTTGTCTTCATGCTTGGTTTGTGCTTTGACATGCACTGTCAACCCTGAGACCTTATATAGACCGGTGTATGCCTTTTCAAATCATGTCAAATCAACTGAATTTACAACAGGTGAGCTCCAATTAAGCTGCTGAAACATCTCAAGAATGATCAGTAGAAACAGAATGTACCTGAGCGATAAATGGAGTGATAAATGAGCTTATAAAACCATTTCTAGATATTTTTTCAACTAACCAAAGCCCTAAACCTACTATGCAGATATCGGAGAATAATTTAACTTATTAAACCATTGCAGTATATTGCACCTTTAAATATCTATATTCATGTACTACACACATACATTTTTTCTACTTTTTCGGTCAGTGTTCTAGCTACGAAAGCTCAATGAGCATGTAAGTTTCTGCCATTTATCATATTTGCACTCTCTCTCTCCTTGCATGTGCATAAATGACTCCAATTGCACATCTGCCAGTGAGCCTGCAGCCTGTTAGCAGATCCCCTGATCTCTCATTCCTGCGCTGCTCCACTGTTTCTCCACGCAGCAGCTGTTGAAAGCGAGACGGGTGGTATTATGGGTCAGCCGTGAGGGTCTCTCTGTGGTCCAGCTGCTTGACATGCTCCGCTGGGCTTCTCTATTCAGGCCTGTGGAGGAATTTCTTTGCTCTCAGATAGAGAAGAGGATCTGCTGGGCCGAGTAATGCCAATGGTCCAACACATACTGTTGATTTTTCTCTTTGGTGAAGCATAAATACCAATTTCTCAAGTCAATCAGTGAGTCAGGTGATTAACTTGTTTAAATATATTTGATTGTTAATGCAAAAATGGAAAAAGTGTACTCCACCTAGAGCATCTTTAGTTAAAGTCAGCTTGAACCAGAAGCTGCGACCATTTTTCTTCTTAATGTGGCGCAATTCCAAGAGAAACAGAATATTAAGTGAGCAAACAGAAGGTGTGGCTTGTTTTGTCTACTGCGAACTGATTGGCTGTAGTAAAGCCGCATTTCATTCAGAAATGGAGGCATGGATAAGTGTACTAAACCCAGATCATTGAAAACATGTTCACTAAATGACGTGTGTGTGTGTGTGTGTGCGTGTGCGCGTGTGTGCGTGTGTGTGTGTGTGTGTGTATATTATGGAATTATTTTAATTCGTAGTCCAACTGTGTTTCTAGAAAGACTTACGTTTATAAAATTTTAAATCTTCTATGGGAAAATGACAGTTGCAACACTCATCAGACATACATTTTCCTTCAGTGAAGGGTTTCCTGTGCTGTGCGATTAGCTGACTTTAGCACTTTATTAGCATGAAAAAACTGCTGTTGTTGGGCAGCTGCTAATCGTTTTACTTTTTGATCTTGTTTGGCGCCAATGTAAGAGCTGAAGGCCTGATGTTTTGTTTCATGATGTCTTTTAATATTATATTCCTTCATTACTGCAACTGATTCCTGGCAAATTAAACACACACATATTCCGCTGATCTCTGTGAAGAAATATTCTTTGCCCCAACGTGACTGAAATTTCCTGCACTCACTGTTGATTTTCCTTTTTCTTGGTTGTGCCATGGCTCGCCAAAACATAGTTATCAATTATGTTTCCTTCAGTTTGTTCGGTTCGTTTTACTTCATAACAGGAACTGCTGCCTAATTGAAGGCATGTCATAGCGACACCTGGTGGTTATTTATTGAATTACGTTCGTTTTTGTATTGCGGGCCAGATTCTATTAATATTTCTAAAAAGCCTCGCGGGCCGCCACAAAACTGATTACGGGCCGCAGATGGCCCGTGGGCTGTAGTTTGGACACCCCTGCTCTAGACTGTAATAGGCCAACTCCCAATCTGACTCAAATTCCACCATAAAAGTAATTTCAATGGCTTCAACGCTTATGTATTATCCCAACAAAAGAACGAACGAATTAACTGGAATGAGGAAGAATGAAATGAAACTGTTGTTGGTGAACTGAACTGTTGTTGGTGCCAGACAGGCTGGTCTGAGTATTTCAGAAACTGCTGATCTACTAGGATTTTCACGCACAACCATCTCTAGGGTTTACAGAGAATGGTCCGAAAAAGAGAAAATATCCAGTGAGCGGCAGTTCTGTGGGTGCAAAAGCCTTGTTGATCCCAGTGGTCAGAGGAGAATGGCCAGACTGGTTTGAGCTGATAGAAAGGCAACAGTAACTCAAATAACCACTTGTTACAACTGAAGTATGCAGAAGAGCATCTCTGAATGCACAACATGTCCAACCATGAGGCGGATGGGCTACAGCAGCAGAAGACCACACCAGGTGCCACTTCTGTCAGCAAAGAACAAGAAACTGAGGCTACAAGTCACACAGGCTCACCTAAATTGAACAATAGAAGATTGGAAAAACACTCCCTCAATTTCTGCTGCAACATTGGGATGGTAGGGTCAGAATTTGGCATCAACAACATGAAAGCATGGATCCATCCTGCCTTGTATCAGCGGTTCAGTCTGGTGGTGGTGGTATAATGAATAGGAATCTAAGGCTACAATTAGCACAGGCTCACCAAAATTGGACAATAGAAGATTGGCAAATTTTCTGCTGCGACATTAGGATTGTAGGGTCAGAGTTTGGAGTCACCAACATGAAACCATGGATCCATCCTGCCTTTTCTCAACGGTTCAGCCTGGTGGTGTAATTGTGTGGGGGATATTTTCTTTGCACACTTTGGGTCCGTTAGTTCCAATTGAGCATCGTGTCAACGCCACAGCCTACCTGAGTATTGTTGCTGACCATGTCCATCTTCTGATAGCTACTTCCACCAGGATAACGCACCATGTCATAAAGCGCAAAACATCTCAGACTGGTTTCCTGAACATGACAATGAGTTCACTGTACTCAAATGGCCTCTACAGTCACCAGGTCTCAATCCAATAGAGAACCTTTGGGATGTGGTGGAACAGGAGATTCGCATCATGGATGTGCAGCCGACAAATCTGCAGCAACTGTGTGATGCTATCATGTCACTATGGACCAAAATCTCTGTGGAATATTTCCAGTACCTTGTTGAATCTATGCCACGAAGGATTAAGGCAGTTCTGAAGGCAAAAGTTGGTCCAACTCGGTACTAGTAAGGTGTACTTAATAGTGGCCGGTGAGTGTAGGCCACAGTTTTGTATTGGAGTTTTAGATTCAGACATGCTTTTTTCAGTCGTGATCAGTGGATAAATATCTGAAGTAATGTAATGGAAATACCAGCATGGATGAAGATCGTTTTCATTTAATAACAGTATACACCAGTGTAAACGTAGCTGAAATGTGTCTGGATTCAACCTGTTCCTTTATGGTCCACCACTGACCTGTTTAACACAGCTCTTTGGGGCACGAGCGTCTGTTGTTGCAGCACATTCAGGACATAGTTCTGGGCACGCGGGGAATATGGACTTGACAAGCGCTCATAAATAAGAGGGAGATTTTTCAGGATGGCGCAGTAAAGGAGTCGTCTGGCTAATGAGTTTCTGTCCTGAGCGCAACAGGGGAGGCGTTTAACACATTCACTCTCAGAGCAACGACGAGGGGAGAGTAAATCACACACACGTGTCAACACAAGCACGTTCATGGAAGTCTTACCACATTGTAGAGGCCGATGCACCAGCGCTCGAACAGAATCTGACCAGAGAAACCATTCACGAATGCAAACCAGATCTGAAAGACAAAAACACAATGCATTTGTAAAAGACTAGCCGTGTGAAGATTGATGGACTTTACTCTATTAAGAAAAAAATTGAATAAATAATACAAAAGTTTAAATAAACCAATAAATAAATTAGATGTTGTTTGCTTCACAATTTCTCCATCCATTAAAATTTGTTCATTTTATTTAGATTTTATTTAGTTTTTTTAGTGGTGGCCATTATCACAGTCAGCGTGCTGCATTAATCTGTTCTCAAAGTTGGGTTGAGAGCTGTGTCTATTGATTATTGACTATCTATGATGACTTTCACCTTGATATTTTAGAGCGGATGTATACCTGACCGGTGAGCCGTCTGACAAAAAAAAATCAGCCTTCTGAATCAAATCAGCAGGATGCCCTTCTGGATCTTTCCCTTATTCGAAGACACTACTGACTACGTTTACATGGACATCTGTAATCTAGTTATTTGCATTAATACACAATGATATAATTAAGGTGTTTACGTGAAGGGTTTTTCATGTAAGTTTGGGTAACTTTAACTTTAACTGCAGTTTGGCAGTTTCACATTCACTCATGAACATTTCGTTCATGCCCCCGTCACAAACTGGGGTTTTTTGACACAAATAAGGAGTAAGGACTGGTGACAGTGTTATGGAATTTAATAACGCATGCCAAATGGAAAGAAAAAACTTCTGCATTTCGCGATGTGTGTGTGTGGTCCTTTACTGACAGCTGCGTGTGTGGATCTTGTCGGAAAATATGGCAAAAAGTCCTACATGACAGTAATAATTTGATCGCAGTGTTTACTTCCATAATGCCACTAATATAAGCATACTCCACGTCTTATTACCATTTCTGTTTAGTTCAGTTATGACTTTAGTCGGATTAAGGTATTAAAAAAAAAAAAAAAAAAAAAAAATATATATATATATATATATATATATATATATATATATATATATATATATATATATATATATATATATATATAAAATAAAAAAATAAAAAATAATAAAATAAAATAAATAAATTAAAAAAATAAAATCGCTGTTTGGAGCTTATCTAGGCCTACAGTTGACAATACATGTTTAACTGAATAAACAGTTAGTAAACACAAATATATCTTATTGAACATCATCTATTTTCATCACCAATTATCATAGTAGAACAGTTTCTCAAGCAGTTTGTGATGCATTTTGGAAACAGGAGATGAGCCCCTGGTCTAATGTGCCACCTGGTTTGAGAAACCCGTTCTCAAAGACTTATATTTAGTCATTATTTGGGTAGCACACATATTCTGAATGCCTCAGCAGAATTCAAATGAGCCAATTTAATCTAGATTATTTCCAAGATTACAGTGAGATTAATCTAGATTAAAAAAAAATAATCTATGCCCACCTATAGTTTTTTTATTTATTAATTTTTAAATAAATACCGTGATTTACAGTAAGTATTCAGTGTAGTTTTATTTATATATAAAGAGAAAGAGAGAGAGAGAGAGAGTAAATCTGCATATTTAAATTTTTTAAAATTATTTATATTTATATGTTTTTTTTGTGCAGAGTAGGATTCACACGTCAGTCCAGCAACTATCGGACTACATCGGTCTACCCTTACCACTCAGTTCCTGATTAGGGCTGCAAGATGTTATCATAAGTCAACTTTATGGGTTAAGGAAAACGCACACACAGATTAGTAATAATGTTGAAATGTTCATTTATTCATTTTCTTTTCAGCTTAGTCCCTTTATAATTTCAGAGGTTGTCACAGCAGAATGAACCGCCAACTTATCCGGCATATGTTTTACGCAGCGGATACCCTTCAAGCTGCGACCCATCACTGGGAGACACCCATACACACTCATACTGTACACTATGGACAATTTAGCTTACCCAATTCACCTATAGCGCATGTCTTTGGACTTTAGGAAACCGGAGCGCTCGGGGGAAACCCACGCAAACACGGGGAAAATGAATGAATGAATTGTCTCTTAGATGCTTTACAATAGTATATTTGTGCCTATAGATTAGATTAGTCTAAATTAATTAAATTTTTTTTGCAATATTCCTCATGAATCTAAATGTATTATCTTTCCATTTATAAAGATGTTCTGTGACTAAAATATTATTTTAATAAATATATCTGTTTAATAAATCTGTTTTATATATGACCTATATTTACTGAGAAATGGATCAAAATATTCATTTTCAAAATGGGGTCTAGGGTGGAACAGTGGATCAATGGTTAGCACTGTTGCCACACAGCAAGAAGGTCGCTGTTCAGTTGGCGTTTCTGTGTGGAGTTTGCATGTTCTCCCTGTGTTGGTATGGGATTCCTCCAGGTGCTCCGGTTTCCCTCACAGTCCAAAGACATGCGCTATAGGTGAATTGAATAAACTAAATTTGCCGTAGTGTATGTGTGTGAATGAGTGTTTATGGATGTTTCCCAATACTGCGTTGCAGCTGGAAGGGCATCCGCTGCGTAAAACATATGTTGGATAAGTTGGTGGTTCATTCCGCTGGGGTGACCCCTGATGATTAATGGGACTAAGCCGAAGGAAAATAAATGAGTGAATTGTCTATTAGATGCTTTACACAAGTATATTTGTGCATATACATTAGTTTAGTCAGTACTGCAGCTAAATCTGGAGCTAATCTAACAAAACTAAGAGCCAAAAGTTATTTGTCAGGGAAAAAGATTTAATAATTAAAAAAATAAAATAAAATCTGGAAAAAAAAAAGGACAATTTTGTAGTTTGTAATTTGTTTTTGCAATATTCCTCATGAATTTAAATGTATAATCTTTCCATTTCTAAAGATGTTCGGTGACTAAAATATGACTTTATAAATATATCTGTTTAATAAATCTGTTTTATGTAAATTCACTAAAATATATGACCCATATTCACTGAGAAATCTATTAAAAATACTAATTTTCATTATGGGGTCTACTCCTTTATGCCGAGCACTGTATGTAAAAACAACATTTTCTGTACATTTAATTTGATGCAGACTCCAAAATGGCACGCCTCATCTTTGACAACACACTTTTCACTTCATCCCAAAGGAAACGGCAACATATTAAAAGGGCGACGACAGACCATATGATAATCATTACCGCATAAATGTGTGACTAAAAGGTAAATATATCCCATCATTAATCATCTATTCCCTATGTTGTGTGCGCTAAACTCCAGCTCCTAGAGGATTTTAATTTGGGTTGATGGATGGCTGTTGTTTTGTGCAGGGCCTCTCAGTGCTCAAATGACCCAGGAGAGCGCCATCTCTCATGAAAACAGCACTGAACTGACCCCATCAGTCCCTCCCACACTCCCATTCACTGCATCACTGCAAACGCTCCGCTCCAGGAGCATAAATACGTCAGCTTTGAGTCACTGAGTATGTTTACATGGACACCAATAATCCGATTTAAATGCAATTAAGACAATACTCTGATTAAGTATACGTAAACAGCAATTTTTGATTAATTTAATCCGATTAAGGTCCTAATTGAAACTAAACAGAAATTGAATTAAGACGTGTGGAGTATTTTAGTTTTATTTTAGTTGCATTTTAAAAAATCTGATTCATGCACATTATTTAATTGAAGCAATTGGTTTTAGTTGACTTTTTTGTAGCTCAACAATTAAACAAACAAACAATAGGTTATGTTAAATTAGAAATGATCTCTGTTGAAGGCATTTCAACCAATGTCCTCATATTTCACCTCGTTTTTGTAATACCTGTGGCATACCCATGTCATTATACAGATTTGTGTCCTGATATGTCACAAAAACACGTACACAGACACACACACACACACTTTTATTTACTGTACCATGGTGTGTGTTTTGGTGTGAATGGTGTGAAACTTTATTTTCACTTTGTGCCACTTATTCAATCAATGTGTTAGAGGGACAGTACAGTAGGCTACATGTGTGTGTTAAACATTTTGGTGAATTAAAGAATGAGAAAATGTTGACTTTAGCAATGATGAGACTTCATTTAAACAGCACAGGGTGCCGTCTGACAACAAGGGAAAAATGCCTCGCAGCAGTAGTTTTCCATCCCATTAGATCGCATTTTTTAAAATAACCAGTCCAAGAGGTGGTGCTGCACAACAGCAGTATTAATTTAAAGACGCTAAAAGCAAATGAAATAGATTAAACCTATTGTTTCAAACCTGTCCAAATGTGACTGTTTATACGCGTCAGCTGCCGATTGGTAGTTCTTAGCATTCTCCTTGCGCATACGCACGAAGCAAAATGGGTAATTTTGCGTTCTAAGAAAAAGGGATATACTAGTATTATTTTGTGTATTACCTAAACAAGAGTTGCCCAAACTTGGGCCTGCGGGCCAAAGTTGGCCCTTGTTAACCTTTAGTTTGGCCCGCCGCCGCATCTGATAAGACATTTAGATTGAAGTTTGCTGTAAATGCCTTCAACAGAGATCATTTCTAATTTAACATAACCTATTGTTTGTTTGTTTAATTGTTGAGCTACAAAAAAGTCAACTAAAACCAATTGCTTCAATTAGTTTTAGTGCATTAATCAGATTTTTAAAAATGTAAATACTGTCACTCAAAGATACACTACAGGACAATAACACTAAACATCAACGAGCAAATCAAGGCAATGGCAGGTTCAGCTCGACTCACTGAACAACATTGTGTTACAAATGTGTTTATGTTTTTATTGTAAAAAGTTTATTACAAAACGTAAATAAACCTGTATAATTCATATTAATAAAACATAAAAAACGTTTAATTAATAATATGATTAAAGTCATTTTTTCTATTCATTTTTCAATATAGTAAATTAGGAAATTACCATGGCATTTTTAATGTAATAGTTTGGTATATTTACCTTCAGCCCACAAGTTTGGTGTTTATCCCTTTGTAGGAAAAAGTTTGGGCACCCCTGACCTAAATTTCTTAGAATTTTTTAATGTTCCTGCAATAAAGCTTTCTTTTAATCTGTAAATTACAAAATGAGATGTATAGCTGCTTGTAAACTGTAAAAACTGACAAATAAAAGCGCCAATTAAAAGCGCCAAGTAATTACCCTCAAATCAGAACCCTACAAACCCTGATATCCATATACTGTGAAGGTTAAAACGTGAATTATTAATAGAACATTTTTGTCATCAAGATTATCAGCATAAATGTTCCTATCATGAAGTTTCAGAAGGCTTGCAATGAAGCAAAAGTCACAAGAATCAATTTTACAACTCTTTTATAAATGTACAGAGCAGTGAGAACATACTGCCAAACATCTCCTTTCCTGGTCTACAAATTAATACAATCACAAAATTAAAATAAAAAAGCATGGAGGGCTAAAAAAACCAAGCTTACTGTATAAATTATGAAACAATTCATCAACTCATTCAATTAAATCGAACTTAAATGAGAAATCCAGCAAGTTTTGATTGCCTCAAATGCTATAAACTTCTGAATTTCAGACAACAGTTGCTGTGAACATGTTTATGTGTGTGTGTAGCTTGACTGTTGAGCAGACCCCAGGATTACTGTGCAGTGCCGCGGCCAGGCGGACATTTCCTCGCTTCATTTAACTCCATTATGAAAGCGTGAATTGCTACAAATTTCTGGGGTTTTGACGGAACCCCCTCCTACTGCAGGCCTCGCCAGTCCTCACACACACATACACACAAGCCCCTCTCATTCAATAGAGCAAGCCAATGCGTGAAAATGTTCCCAAAACAAATGTCTGTCACTCCTCCCCTCGGGCTGCACGCTACAGAAAGAAGGGAGAGCGACCCCCCGAACCCTCGCCCACCCGCTCCAGCTCCCATTTTCCCTTCCATCAGGTGCATTCTACCGTGATATTGTTTTTAAAAAAGATCTGCTGTTTCTGAAACCCTTTTCGCACACAGCAACATGAATAAATTACTAACATCACATGGGCATGTTATGATGTTTCCTCAAAAGTGACTGGGGGCCATTGAGCTCAAAAAAAAAAAAAGAAAATTCAAGACCACCATAAAAGCATTGGATAATTACTCTATAGAATATGTGCACATAAGCTGCCTGACACCGTGTGAAAAAAAGTGGAGAAAGAAAACAATTAAAAAGTGCGAAACAGCCTCTTGTAACGTCTGTAATTATATTAAATAAATAAATAAATGAACATATTTAAACACATACAGCCCCTTACAGTCTCTGATACGTTACCAACTACAGAAGAACTACACACAGCAGACATTTAGTGCTTATTTAGGTTCAAAAACACAAAATATAGCCCACAGTCAGTGTAAACCTCTTATCTGTGTCTGTAATCTTCAGCTGTACATGTAGCCTCTGTTAGAAAGTAATTCAGTCATTCCCAGTTCATATAAGTCCAAAATGTGAAGATAATAGTTATACATGGCATTTTGTTCATGTTTGCTGAAAAATAATGTGCTCCTTTTTTTCCGGCTTCTCCTTTGTTTTTTCCGCGCTTCACTCTCGCGTTTGTCAGTGTCTGACAGGATCGGGTTTCAAAATCACGTCAATAATCAAGCGCAGGTTATTATCATGAGCTCAAGAAGTTTGTTATTTCAGACATAATGTTAGACGCGCGGCGAACACAAGCAAGAAATCGAAACCGCTCGCGCTTCAAACTGCCTCGTAAAAAACTACGAGGCACAAGGTAAATCTGCTCTACTCCATGGCTTTATGGCTGTTCATCATGACGACGACAAGGTTTGTTTGAGCCCGGATCGACCATGGCTCGTTATTATATGCATTTATAAATCCGCTGTAATCTCTCGCTGTTTATTTCAAACATGGAGGGTTTTTTGTTTTCATTCTGGCTTGTTGCGTAAGCGAGTGACGTATCTCTGTAAACCAATAGCGTTTAGCTGCGCGTCTAGCTCTGCCTTTTGGTACCCTTTCTCGTGTTTGGTACCCTTTCGAAAGGGTGCCGAAAAAGTCGTACGGTACGCCTTTTGACAGTGGAAACGGCCATAAAAGCGTACCAAACCGAACCGTACCGTGCCACAAGACACTAGTGAAATATTTTTAAAAAAATTACAAATGATGACATTACAGTGTGGCAGATTGAAAAAAAAAACTGAAATTATGCTGCTGATCAATACACTGTTAAAAATTGAATGACAAGGCATGGCAACAAAGGTTTTTGTGTTACCTTAGTTAATCATTTTTTTTTTTATTTCAGCTATACACAGTTTAAGGAGCTCCTATTATGGATTTTTGAAAATGAGCTTCCATCCAGTGTGTAACAGCAGTAAGTGAATGAAAACATCCAGCTGAGGTTTAAATCTGAAAGTGCACCATGTTTAAAACTATCCATTCTTTAACAAAACCGTCGACTCAGAGTCAAATAAATGAATCGTGCTGGGTTTGGATCTTTTGCCTGAACGAATCCGCGTCGATACGGGACATCGCCAAATATGTAGTGCTGATTCCTGTAAAACGTGAACGCAGCTTTCCCTTTAGACGCTAGCGGAGCGTGGCGAATCACGGGACTTATCATGACATAAAGATGACG
Organism: Danio aesculapii; assembly: GCF_903798145.1. NCBI lineage: Eukaryota > Metazoa > Chordata > Actinopteri > Cypriniformes > Danionidae > Danio > Danio aesculapii. The sequence continues at coordinate 47,203,512 of NC_079448.1, read as the reverse complement.
ATCACTGACAGATAGAAATTCAGTTGTGGGGAATAAAGGGTTAAAGGTCATTTTCACAACAATACCACAGTATAGCCAACCTAGTGCTGTATTTGTTCTTGTCATTTTTCTGATTTATGATATAATAACCTACCCTACAACGCAGCAGAGATAACTAATGTATGGGACTTTGTCAGTAACTGTTACAGTTCATATGGACCAGTTTCCTCTTCTTCTTTTCTTGTTGCCTCGTTTTGTGAAGCTTGCAAAATATGTATTTAATAGTGTGTTGTAACTTATAATCGCTTGAATATAGAAGACAATGCACATAACATCGATGAGCAAATCAAGGCAAAGGCAGGTTCAGCTCGACTCATTGAACAACATTGTGTTACTAATGTGTTTGTTTATGTTTTCATAGTAAGAAGTTCTTTATAAAAGGTTAAAAAAAAAAAACGTATAATTAATTTTAAAAAACAAAAAATTATAATTAATAATATTGAGTAAAGTAATATTTTCTATTTATTTTTCAATATTAGTAAATTAGGAAATGACCATGGCAGCTTTAATGTAATAGTTTGGTATATTCACATTTAGCCCACAAGTTCGGTTATGAATGAAAAAATGAGGTTTAAATCTGAAAGTGCACCGTGTTTAAAACGATCCATTCTTTAACGAAACAGTCGACTCAGAGTCAAATAAATGAATCGTGCTGGGTTTGGATGTTTGGGACTTTGTCAGACTTTGACAGTAACTGTTACAGTTCATATGGACTATGAACTGTTGATCCAAGGCAGGATGGATCCATGCATTCATGATGTTGATGCCAAATTCTGACCCTACCATCTGAATCTTGCAGCAGAAATCTTGACTCATCAGACCAGGGAGCGTTTTTTCCAATCTTCTATTGTCCGGTTTTGGTGAGCCTGTGTGGACTGTAGCCTCAGTTTCTTCTTCTTAGCTGACAGGAGTGGCACCTAATGTGGTCTTCTGCTGCTGTAGCCCATTCGCCTCAAGGTTGGACGTGTTGTGCATTCAGAGATGCTCTTCAGCATACCTCGGTTGTAATGAGTGATTATTTGAGTTACTGTTGCCTATCTATCAGCTCAAACCAGTCTGGCCATTCTCCTCTGACTACTGGCATCAACAAGGCATTTGCGCCCACAGAACTGAGGCTCACTGGATATTTTAACTTTTTCGTACCATTCTCTGTAACACGGAGAGATGGTTGTGTGTGAAAATATCAGCAGATCAGCATTTTCTGAAATACTCAGACCAGCCTGTCTGGCACCAACATTCACGTCTGTTCTGTAGTAGTTAAGAAGTATGATCTTATTCTGCATCCCTAATCCTACCAAAAACCTAAACCCAACTTCTACCTAACTAACTATTAATAAACAGCTAATTAGTCATTTATTAAGCTTGTAGTGTTAGTTAATGCTTTGTTAATACCACAAATTGTGACCTAAACTAAAGTATTACCAACCACTTTATGCTATATCCTTCATCCCCAAAATGCATACATTTCCTTTGTCTCCCAAACACATCAACTTTACACTATTTTCTTCTTCCCCAAAACACACCACAATTTACGCTGTTTTCATGTTTGCCAGCAAATGATGGTCTTGAGAAATCCCTCCCTCCCACCGCCCTGGCAGCACATGTTCTCAGTGCTGGAGTCCAACAGGTGGGTCAGAGAGCTGAATGAATGAATGCCAGTCTGCCTCATTGAGGGAGAGCGGGCCGCAGGATATTGTTGTGCTAAGTCAAAATAAAGCCTCTATTCATGAGCGGCAGTACATGCATTTGAGAGAGCGTTTTGGCCTGGTCCTCTGGGTCCTGCGAGCGCCTCTCTCTCAATGACACAGATTCCATGATTTGCTCATTAGAGAGCGAGGACACAGTGTGGAGAGGCGCAGTCTTTCTTCTCCTCCTCCGCTCATTCAGAGCGTCTCGGCGTGGAGGTGTGACTGCCCTCTACCCTCCGCTGAACAATCTGAAAGAGTGTGTGTGTGTGTGTGTGTGTGTGTTCATGAGACTCATCCAGAGAGGCTCTCGGCATATTTTTGAGGCGATTCTGAAAACAACGATTCCACCCCCGTTCTGTGTCCCAAAGTTGGGAGGGAAAGACCCGAAGAGGAGGAGAACAAGAGAAAGACAGCACCACCACCATGTCTCTACTTGGGGGAAAAGAAATGTTGGCATCTGGTCCAGATGGTGAGGATCTGGATGATGTTGGACCAGCTATCAGGTTTCATACACATTTTTACTACTAAAATTCCATGACTTTTACATGATTTTTTCCATGATTTCCAAGTAAATTTTCATGACCTAATGTTTCATGCAATGTCTACATATGCGTGGTAAAAGGTTTCCGCTACGTTCATTCTTCCATGGTGGGCACCAAATCAAAATTCATTTTCCACAGCTACATTACAGCTTCTCATTCAAAACATTCAGTTATTTTTATAGCGGGTGATAATCGCACCAAAACGTATTAAAAGGTAAGTGATTTATAACAGCACAAACTTTTCATTGTGCATTATTTGCAACCCTTTAAAGTGACATGCTGACTGACATTAATGCAGTTATGTTGGTCTATTGGAGACATTGATAAATATTACTAGGCAATCACATAAATGTTGGAGACATATTTATTACATAAACGTGCTAAATCACACTTCAGCAGCGTTTATTTAAGCGCACAAGAAAATCTCCACTTGAGCAGCATATATTTGAGGCTGTGCAAGACGTTTCGTGCACGAACAGAGGAAAACGGTGCGAATGCTCGTATTATATAAATACGATCTCAACTTGTAATACTGCGCTCACGACATTTGTCATTGAAATAACGCCATAGGAAGTTGGTAGGTCTGTGTGAAAGGCCTCCCGCCACAGCTGAAAAACATCCTAGAGGAAACACTTTTCCATGACTTTTCCAAAACTTTGTGGGTTTTTCTGTTTTTTCAAAACCTTTTTCAGGCCTGGACAATGCCATGTCAATATTCCATGACTTTTGCAGGTTTTTCATGACCGTATGAACCCTATAAACTGGCTGTAAAAACAGATTGACCACCTTAAACTGGAACCAACAGAATCAGTTCCAGTCTGCATGAATCAGGCTAGATAAAAGAATATAAGAATTAATATTTGTTTCTAAAGCAAATGTTTCAAATTTCATGTACAGAAACAAAAAGATTGCATAAAAATAGCACTTTTATTAGTATAAATTTATCACAAATTCATGACCTGTTATTCATTTTGCTCATTTGTGAATTTAACCAAAGCTAACAGTAAAAAAAAAAAATTGTATAATGATTAGTTTTGAAAAATTGTATAAAAGATTCAGTTTTGTGACCTAATCTAAAGTGAAGACTAGTTATGCTTTATAAATATATAATGATTTATAATGCTTCATAAATATAAATGACAATTAAAGGCTCAGTATCAAATGAACAATAAATGTTCGCAATCTTATCTAAAAAGTAAAATTACTGTAAAGTTTAAACATTGCTGAATGACAAGAGTGTCAAAATACGACATAAAATTGGATAAAAAAACAACAATATAATAATTTAACAATATATGCAATGTTGAAACTGTAGAGTAATTTTATTTTAGATAAAGTTGCAAAGATTTACTTTTCATTTGAAGTACAGTTTCAATTGTGAATCTTGTGAATAATGTCGTTTATTTTCCTGTTTAGAATATAACTTACCCTTTAACTGTCATTTATAAGGGATTTATAAAGCATAAACAGTCCTCACTTTAGATTAGGTCACAAAACTGGATGAAGTTGAGTTAATAAAGCATTTATAAACATACAAATTAACTATGAGTATATGCCTGAATAATAAGAATTATAAATGTTAATTTGTATAGTTTAATAATCATCATTCTGAAGGATCTTAAAAAACATCCAACTAACTGGTTTGTAAATAATGCAAAACGTAATTTAGTCATGAAAAATAAATCATTAACAAAGTATGAAAGTACAATTATTAAGCAGATTATAAATGTGTTTGTAAGTCAAGAATACAGCATTTGTAGCTGCAGTTATAAACTGCTTACTAATGTTTATTAATGTAGAGTTAATGCTTAACAGATAATGAATGAACTACTTGCTAATGCTTAATAAATGGTTCATGTATAGTTATTATAAAGTGTTACCCTTCTTTCCTTTAAGCAGAAACTGGGGAAATAAATATACAGGGGGGCTAATAATTCTCATTTCGACTGTATAAAACAACATACGAAATCAAATGAACTCATCTGAGCCCAAACTTTTGTACAAAATGTAAAACCCATGAAATCAGGGGAAAACTTGAGAAATGTGTACAAGACAATAAGGAAGGGCCAGTGAATTGCGAGAGAGAGTGCCAGAAGCAGTGAAAGCAGCAGCTGGGTGTTTTATAATGATGGCACCAGAGAGACTGCAGGGTCCAGGGCCTCCTCTCAGGCCTGCTGTCTGTAAGCCTGAATGAGGCTCTTGTAATTCCCTCAGAAATGCTCGTGGTCCGTCAGTCCCGCTGAAGAGCTGTCAATCAGCCTCTCCAGAGCCCAGCAGGATAATGACAGCAAGCACAGCAATTTGGTTGTAAGAGGGGCTTTTTTTGCGTGTCTCAAAGCAGCTAATCCAACTAAGTTTCTGAAAGGTTTTTTCCCCCCTCGGTTAATTTTTGCTCATGCCGAAAGAATGCAAGACCACAAACCGAGGACTAAACAAACCAGCATGACAAATGTTTAAGTTAACCCAAACTTATTTGTCAGACAATGCTAGGGGAGATCATGTCTACGGTTACAGATGGAAAAAGCCTCCGTGTGGAACAATACAAAGCTCTATATATTGTAATTATTGGTCGACCGATATGGGATTTTTAATGGACTATGTTGATGCTGATTTATTACATGTCCAGTAAATGAAACACATGCAGAAAACTGGTGAAACTAAATGAACATTTATAATACATGAATATTTAAATGCATTATTATTCATTCATTCATTTTATTTTCAGCTTACTTCCTTTATTAATCAGGAGTTGCCACAGCGTAATGAGCCGCCAACTTATTCAGCATATGTTTTACGCAGTGGATGCCCTTCTAGCTGCAACCCATCACTGGAAAACCCCCACACACTCTTATTCACACACATACACTACGGACAATTTAGCTTTCCCAATTCACCAATAGCGCATGTCTTTGGAAACCAGAGCACCCGGAAACCCACACCATCACGGGGAGAACATGCAAACTCTACACAGAAATGCCAACTGACCCAGCCAAGACTCGAACCAGCGACCCACTGTGCCGCCACGCTGCCCTTAATTGCATTTTATTTTACATTTTATATTTTCGTCACATAATTACTGCTGCTTCCTGAAGGTTAAAGACAACATTCACAATTAATGAATAAAAAAAATGCTTCATACACACACACACACACACACACACACACACACACACACACACACACACACACACACACACACACACACACACACACACACACACACACACATATATATCCAAATGATTATTAATTTGTTTATTCATTAAATCATTTTAAATATTTATTATTTTCCCTCCCATTATTGCAGTAGTCTTATTGATTGTTTAGGGAGGAAAGTGTTTATTAGGGTCGTATTTTTGAGTATTTATTCCAACCTAATATTGTAATTTACTGATTTAATGCAGCATGCAATAAATAAATAAACAAATAATTAAAAAGAACCTTTAACATTAATAGTATCGTTCCTTTCCACAAAAAATTCTTCAGAGTGGAAGATGGTTCTTTAGATTAGTAGTCCTCAACCACCGGATCAATTGGTACCGCACCGCAGAAGAAATCATTAATTATTTCCGTTTTATTAAATATCTGAGTCTGGATGACTTTTTATTTTGAAAAGTCTTTTGTTTTGAAAAATGGCTATATTTTCTCGCTTACATCTCGATCACATGAGCGCCCAAATTTAACCCACAAGTAGCAAAAATGAGCAAGAAACAGACGTCTTTGGAAAGTTTCTTTGCAAAGGGGAAAAGACCAAGAAGGACCAGTGAAATGTCAAGGAATGGATCCGCAACCTACAGTATTTGTCAACAAATCAGGTGAGTCCAGCATGTCTGTGCAAGAAAATGATCAACTGCTAAAGATCGCAAATGACTGAGGCTTTTCGCGTCTTTTCTAGAGTTACGCCTAGCAACCTACGCAAAATGGTCAAGCGTTGACCAGTCTGCAGTGATAAAAAGGTTGGGGACCACTGCTTTAGATAATCAAAATGTTCTTACATTCATTTTCTTTTCGGCTTAGTCCCTTTATTAATCTGGGGTCACCACAGCAGAATGAACTGCCAACTTATCAGCACATGTTTTACGCAGCGGATGCCCTTCCAGCTGCAATCCATCTCTGGGAAACATCCATACACACTCACTCACAGTCATACACTACGGACAATTTAGCCAACCCAATTCACCTGTACCGCATGTCTTTGGACTGTGGGGGAAACCGGAGCAACCGGATGAAACCCACGCGAATGCAGGGAGAACATGCAAACTCCACACAGAGACGCCAACTGACCCAGCCAAGGCTCGAACCAGCGACCTTCTTGCTGTGAGGCGACAGCACTACCTACTGCGCCACTTTGTCGCCCCAATGTTCTTACAATAAAGGGGTTATTGTTAATAAATGTCAAACATATTTGACATTAAGGAAAAATGCTATGTGTTAAAAAAATGATAAAAACAAGTGTGAGTAGTGATATAGAATGGAATATAGGTTTAAAAATAGCTCTTACATCCAGAGTTGTGTTTATATTTATGATTGTTTATTTATGCTCAACTTGACATCGAAAAATGTATCAGCTGATGCCAAAATAATAATAATAAAAAAGAAATCGAATTTCGACTGACATGTATCGGTCGGAAACTAAATGCAATTAACATCAATTAAATATTAAGCATTATATAAGCAAAATATTCATTTGTTGAACATATTTACCAAAAGCTACAAATTGTAGTCATTTAATTAATTCTAGTTTTGCACAAATTAGCTTTTTTAAACTTGATGTGTCAACGAATATTGTTTAGAACTAATTCCACTGTCATTCCTGTTTGCTTTAAATTGTACACATTTATCATTTTCATTACACTTTCCATCTCTGAATACCTTTAGCACATTTACCCATGCTTTTATCCACTGTATTTTTCACGTAAGATTGAGTATAGCCACTATAACTTAAACACGTCAAGACTTCCAGTCCCATTCACTTATTCTGATTGTTATTTGTGAATCTATTTACAAATAGAAGCAGATGAGATGAAACACATTAGCAGAAAAAAGCTTATTACGCTTTGCAAAATAAAGTGGATTACAAATAAAAGCATCAACCATGGTTTTTCCAAAGCAATACTAGTTTAACTGTGGCATGTGCTAAAGCTGTGGTTATATTATAAATAATAATTAATGCACTGAAAACTACACTACCTGACAAAAGTATTATCGTCGATCCTAGTTGTAAAAGCAACTTGACATAATAACTCGACTTCTAGTTGATCATTTGGAAAGTGACAGAAGGTCGATTTTTCTGATGAATCATCTGTTGAGCTGCTTCCCAGTCATCACAACTATTGCAGAAGACCTATTGAAACCCGCGTGGACCCAAGATTCTCACTGAAATCAGTCAAGTTTGGTGAAGGTAAAGTCATGGTTTGGGGTTACATTCAGTATGGGGCGTGCGAGAAATCTGCAGAGTGAGCCTGAGATATCAAGACATTTGTGCTCCCCATTACATTACAAACCACAGGAGAGGGCAAATTCTTCAGCAGGATAGCGCTCCTTCTCATACTTCAGCCTCCACATCAAAGTTCCTGAAAGCAAATAAGGTCAAGGTACTTTAGGATTGGCCAGCGCAGGCACCAGACATGAACATTATTGAGCATGTCTGGGGTAAGATGAAGGACGAGGCATTGAAGATGAATCCAAAGAATCTTGTTGAACTCTGGGAGTCCTGCAAGAACGCTTTCTTTGCCATTCCAGATGACTTTATTAATACGTGATTTGAGTCATTGCAGAGATGTATGGATGCAGTCCTCCAAGCTCATGGGAGTCATACACAATATTCATTCTTTTTCCAATGCACCATGACTTTATATTCTATACTGGACATTATTTCTGTTCAGTGACAAGACTTTTGTCCCAGCAAAGTCCGACCTTTCTGTCTTAATTAAATAATTAAAAATCAAGGCATGATCATATTTTATTTTTGTAAAATAAGCGTAATCTAGAGGCCTTTACCTTTCATATAAGCCACTTCTGATACCAAATGATCAACTAAAAGTCAAGTTATTATGTGTTATTCCTAAAACTTGGATAGGCGACAAGACTTTTGTCAGGTAGTGTACAGTTACTAGACCCTTATCATAACAACAATAGGATTTATTGCTGAGTGAGAAGTAAAATACACATGTATAATGTTAGCAAATGTTTTAATTTATTTAGTTTTTTTATGACTTTTGAATTTAATAGTAAAATGTAAGTTGTAAATTAATGCGACCTTTAAGTGTTTTGTTTCTGTCGACAATACAATTTTGACATTTATACTGAGGTTTGATTCTTTTTTCTCCCTAAAACACGATACTACAATCAACAGATTCATCACTGGATGGTAAAAAAAAATGAAAAGAAAAAGAAAGATGCACCACAAAACACACGCTGAGAAGGCTAAAATGCCCACTAACAACCTTATTCCACTTCCTTGAGGTTAACGTCTGGAAAAACGAGACGAAGAAAAGCCTTCACGGACTCAAAGGTAAACCTATTAGGGCGACAAATGTATCCCTTTAAGCGAGCCTTGGGAAGCAAGTGTCTTGAATGTCAGACCTTTACAAAACAGAGGTGTTTTTGCTGTGAGACAAGAAAACAGTAAAGCTTCGCCCTTTTATATGGGAAAAGCCCCTTATGGAGAAGGGGAGTACATTTTCTGCTTATAACAAAAGAGGATACACACATTCACCTACAGGAGCTTTCAGTTCCGCTGGAGACATAAAGAAGAGTGTTCAAGTTGGGGGATGAAAAAAAAAAATCAGACTGTCACTCTTCGGCTTTTTAAAAAGCTCCGACAAGATCTGGCGCCCTTTACTTTTTGGTTGACACTTTACAATAAGCTTGAATTAGTTAATGTTATTTAATGAACAATACATTTATTACATATTTGTTCATGTTAGTTAATGAAAATACAGTTTTTGTAGCTCTTAGTGCACTAATTTATACTAACAAGCATGAATTTGGAATTAGTAAATGTTGAACTATGATTAATAAAAGTTGACAAGTATTTTTAATATATATTTATTTTTTAGGGGGGTTTAACCTTTAAAGGGCACCTATGGTAAAAAATCTACTTTTCAAGCTGTTTGGACAGACATATGTGCATGTATGGTGTATAGACTGTCATATTGGGTGATATAAGCACACCCAGTGCTTTTTTTTCAATTTAACAACATAAAAAATGGTGGACCAATTGGAGCTGTTTTCAAACCGACCGCAACTTTATGTAGGCGAGCGGTCCCCCCGCCCACCAATATTGATTGATAGGCGCGTCATCATATCCTCAGTTTGTTGATTCACGTCCGCCATTTTCAGCGTGAGTCGAAGCAATATCACTAAAGGAACACGCTAGCTCTATTTTTAGATGCAAGGCTCATTGGGCTCAACACAAGAGCAATATTCTCCACATTATCGCTCTAATCAGAATTATTGGTTGTATCTTTAGGTAGGTTTGCAAACATGTGTACTTCTCATTGAGTCTACCTTATACTTCAGTCGTTTGCATTTCTCGCGATCCCAGAAGCTCCCTGTGATCTTAACTAGCATGCGTTTTAGAATTCTAAACATAGGTTTCTATCAGGGTACACTCAAGTCGACAGCTGGGCGCCGCGGACCGCTGCAGAAACCTATGTTTAGAATTCAAAAATGCATGGCGCGACGATTCAGGACACTTCATGTTTCTGCCGCGTCACAGAGAGTGTCTGGTGTGCCGTGTCGGTCCATAATATTAATATTAAATCATAAAAAAAAGAGGTAAACTATGTGCCCTTTAATGTATAGAACAGTGCAGAGAATTGACAGGAAATAGGTGGGAGCAGAGAGACGGAAAGGGTCGGCAAAGGGTCGGACCTCAAGCCAGGAATCAAACTCGGGTCGCCGTGAGCACAATGGTGCTATATGTTGGCACAATTAACCACTATGCCAACTGCTTTTTTTGTTTTATGTTTTAGCAGATAATCAAAAAAAAATGGTCACACTTCACAATAAGGTTTCATTAGTTGTATGTATTTGTAATGCATTTACTAAAATTAACTATATGAACAACACTTCTGCAGCAGATCATCTTGACCATGTCTACATGCCTAAATGCATTGAGTTGCTGTCATGTGATTGGCTGATTAGAAATTTGCGTTAACGAGCAGTTGGACAGGTGTACCTAATAAAGTGGCCGTTGAGTGTACATTAAAATTCATTCAAGTAAAAGTGGTCATCAACATTGATGAGAAAGTGTGAAAAGCGATCACAGACAGAATCCTTTCTGAGCTTTCATAGTGGAATGAAATAATCCAAGCCGACAGCAAAACCCAAAAGAAGCATATATGAAAAGTCATTGAAAATGTTTAAAACATCACATTCGGCGAGCGATAATTGCTTACAGCCACGTCGCTCTGAGATTCACACTGAATTTAAAAAAATGAGGGAATCATCATGACTTTGCAATGTTTTTGAAGAAAGACCGCAGCTGATTTCCACATGTAAACAGCACAGAAGCGTCTAAACACAAGTAACTCAGAGTGATTCAGCGAGAGCAAACAACCATCATCTCAAGTCCTGATTCATCTCCTCATTCTTGTCATACAGAAGAACAAAACTCTGGATGCCAACCCAGAGAAATCTGAGGGGCTTTTCAGAGATTTACCACAGAGCATAAAACAAAAACGGAGATGAAGGGAAAACGGGTTCACAGGTCAAGTGGCACAGAGAGCCGAGGGGAAAAAGATGGATTTTTGAAGTGCTCGTGAGATTGGAGCTCATGAATACTGCCGATGGTCTGTTTTGAATCTTTGTGAGCCGCCTACTGAGGGAACGTTTCACACGAGAAAGATAAAATGGATAAAGCATTAGCTACACAGCTAACATGAATGCTTTAATTCTTACATGGTCACACTGGAGATTAGAAGACTTCTCACTTTTTTTGGGAAGCCACATCACTCATATTTATTTACATTTTTAACATGCAATGTGGTATGATATCGGAACTCGTGTTGTTTATTAAATGTTTTGTAAACGCATTCATGGCTGTTTTGTCCAAAAGCGAGAAGCAAAGTGTTTATTAATGGAACAAAACAAATGATCCAAGTTTGTGTGATGATGATTATTGGTTTAGAATTTATTTTTTAAGACATATACATTTTTATTTTAAGTTGGCTAACTACGTGTATATTGATTATTAAAATTGAGCACAAATATATTTCATTTATGTTTTTTAAGTATATAATTTATTATATAATTCTTTTTTTCTTAATGTTTATTTTTTATTACAGTTATTTATTAGTTTATTTATTTATTTATTTTATTTCTTTAATATTTTTCTTCCATAAGGCTACTGCAATAATGGGGTTGTTTGGGGGGGTGGGTGTTTATTAGGGTAGTGTTTTTGAGTAATAATTAGTGTTGTCACAATACTGGAATTTTAAAAACGTCAATTTCCCGCTAACATTTGAGTGCTGTTGAGCACGTTCTTAAACAGCACTCACTGTTTAACGTTACTGAGGGAACGTTTCACACAAGAAAGATAAAATAGATGGATAAAGCATTAGCTACACAGCTAACATGAATGCTTTACTGCTTACATGGTTGCACTGGAGATTAGAAGGCTTCTTGTTTTTGTTGGGAAGCTACATCACTCATATTTTTTTATTTTTAACATGCAATATGGTATGATATCAGAACTCGTGTCAAAACTTTGCAAGAATAATCAAAGGTTGTTTATTAAATGTTTGGTAAACGCATTCATGGCTGTTTTGCTTAAAAGTGAGAAGCAAAGTGTTTATTAATGGAACAAAACTTGCAACAAATGATCCAAGTTTGTGTGAGGATGATTTATGGTTTAGAATTTACTTTTTAAGACATTAAAAAACATTTTTATTTTAAAGTAATCTTAGACCCTGGTAATTTATGCATGAAGAGCCTTTGGGTGTGAAAAGTACTCTTATGCAACGTCTTATGTAACAGACTTTTGAGACTGAATTTTGTTGATAAACATGAATGTCTGAGTCTGGACAAGCCACTGGAAAATGTTTTCATCTGAAATGAATGTTTGAATTAAATGTTTATTGTAAGATTTGTGTTTGATTTAAATATGTAGATTTTATAAAGTTGGGATGTGTTTGAGCATTCTAGGGTTCTACATACAGGGAATTTCACTTATTCCAAAAGAATTAATGACAGTAATTCCATTTAATGAGGTATAATAATTGACTGATAGGTAAATAGGTTAATTAAATAAAATAATAATATTTTTATTTATTTTACTTTTTTTTAACTTTATTTTTAGTAAAAAAATAGAATAATTGATTTATTTAGTAAAAATTTGGTCATTTATTTACTTTTTAATAATAAAAAAATATATATAAAAAAATGACTATATATTATAATTCTTGTATTATATTATTTCATTTGGGTGGCGCGGTGGCGCAGTGGGTAGCCCCGAAGTGGTTTGAGCCTCGGCTGGGTCAGTCACTGGAAAACACCCATACACTCTCATTCACACACATACACTATGGACAATTTAGTTTATTAAATTCACCTATAGAGCCACCTGTCTTTTGACTTGTGGGGAAAACCGGAGCACCCGGAGGAAACCCACGCCAACATGGGGAGAACATGCAAACTCCACACAGAAATGCCAACTGACCCAGCCGAGGTTCGAACCAGCGACCTTCTTGCTGTGAGGCGACAGTGCTACCTACTGCGCCACCGCATCCCCTTTTAGAATTTTAAAAATATAAATAAAAAATATATATAAATACAAAAAATATAGAATAATAAATTGTTCTATATTTTTTATATTTACATATTTTATATTAATAGTTTTATAGTACATTTTTTTTAATTTATTTATTTTATTTACTTTTATTTATTTACTTTTTTATTGATGCATATTTATATATAATTTCTTTTATTATATTAATTAATTTCTTTTATGTTGCATAAGTTGACATGGTTTACGTCTTACTTGAAATATCAAAAAATGACTTAATTTTTTAATTAATAAATGTATATATACAGTAATATCCTGGAACTGAGTAAGTAATGGAAACATTTGGCTTTACATTCACAGATTGAGACATTGCTACTCAGATAAAACATGGCTTCAGTGCAGAAATTATTTTTAGGCTGAGAAGTTATAAGGCTATTTTATAAAATCACGATTCTAGATCCAGAATACCCTAATGGTATAGTATACAGATATTGAATACATTATGGGGATTACATTTGGAAACAAATTTAGATTAACTACATTGTTAAAAGCATACTAGCACTAGGCTTGTAAAAGCAAAGGTTAAATGATTCAATATTGCTTTCAGACCATTAGTCTGCTACTATCTCTTCTTTCAGCTTTGATGAAGCCACAAACTTGTCTTGAAGGTGTAACATCTCCTAAATCACGTGTGTTGCAGATCAAACCGGCCGGACGCCCCTCATGATAAAGCTGGTGCTGATAGCAGTGCTTTAACCAGTCAGGTCAGCTTTGTGAACCGGCTATCAGCACCAGCTCTGGAAAATGTCAAATAGCATCATAGATTGATGACCTGTGGGCTTCACATCGACAGACTCACATTCCTGCAGCAGGACTACCGACATGCACCAAATACCAGTTAATTACTTCAAAGAGTGATTATTAAAGGGATAGTTCACCCAAAAATGAATATTTCTCACTATTAATTCACTCTCAATTTGTTCCAAATCTTTAACATTTTTCATTCTTCCAAAAGTTATTTTGATGAAAGCTGAAAAACTGTAATCATTGCCTTCAATAGTAGGAAAAAGAAATACAATGCAAGTCAATGGTAACAGGTTTCTTTAAATATCTTCTTTTGTGCTCAAGGGAAGAAGGAATATAATACAGCTTTGACACACGTAAAGGGAGAGTAATGGCCCGTTTTCACTGAGTAGTACAGTATGGTATGGGTCGGTCCGGGTCACCTTTATCAGGCTTGCGTTTCCACTGCCAAAAGGGTACCAATGTCGTGGTGTATGACAGAAAGTTTCAGTCGATGTCACTCTCACTCAAGGAAATGTCAAAGTAAAGCTGTACAGGTCATTCACATTTCATATGAGAAGCACTTCTCACAAAACACATGCTTCATACACATAAATACTTGAGTATAAATGTTTATTACTAATTTTTCTATGAGCAGGATTTGATTATAACTGCAGATCAATGATGCAGTGCGAAATAACCTACTGTTACATCTGTGATTATATCAAATAAATAAATAAATGCAACATATGAACACATACAGACCCTTACAGTGTCCGATATGATACCAATTACAGAAAAAACACACAGCATAGATTTAGTGCTTATTTGGGTTCAAAAGCAACACACAACATATAGCTCACAGTCAGAGCAAACCTCTCATCTGTATCTTTAAACTTCACCAGCACATGTAAGCTCTGTTAGAGAGTAATTCCATCATTCAGAGTTCATAATAGTTGAAAAGGTGATGATAATAGTTAAAGATGGCAGTTTGTTCATGTTTTAGGTTGCTGAAAGAATTATTTGCTCCTTTTGTTTTTCGGGCTTTACCGTGGCGTTTATATATGTTTCTTTATTTAACCAGATAAAAAACCCATTGAGATCAAGATCTCATTTACAAGGGTGACCTGACCAAGAGGTCCGCAACACACGACTTATGAAAAAAATAAAAATAAAATAAGGCTAATAATAATATTAATAATAATAAATAGAAAATCAATATAGTATAAAAAATACAGTTCAGTTGTTCAGCTTTACAACGTTTCAATATATTAAAAACACATGCATTGAGAAATGGACTGTTGTTGTTTGTTCAAAAGGATAAAGCGAAACGATGTCATTGGGATGAGCTCAGATATTTTTTAGTTGAGACTGAAGAGTATTCCAGGATGAGGGGGCGGCACGACTAAAGGCTTGTTTGTCCGTTTCTGAAAGGATCTGATGTCAGAAGCACTTCAATAATCACGAGCACGTTATTATCATCAGCTTAAGAAGTTCGTTATTTCAAATATAGACGTGTACGCGAGCTCTCTTGAGAAAGTAAAACCACTCGAGCTTTTAGACGGCCTTGTAAACAACAACAGGGCACAGGGCAGATTCTGCTCTTCTTCTTGGCTTTGTGGCTGTTTATCAACACAACGACAAGGTTTGTTTAAGCTCGGGTCGACCATGGCGCATTATTATATGTATATATTGTTATGATGTAATGTCTCGGCTGTGTACTTAAAAATGGCGCTTCCTTTATTTTTATTCTCCTAACTTGTGCACGAGCTAGTGACGCATCTCTAAACCAATAGTATTCAGCTGCATGCCTTGTTTCGTCTTTTGGTACCCTTTTGTTGCGATCGGTAACTTTTAGAAAAGGTACCCAAAAAAGTGGTAAAGTACGGTTCGCTTTTTGGTACCTTTTGACAGTGGAAACAGCCATAAAAGCGTACCGAACCATACTGTACCGTACCACTCCTTAAAAAATTTGGAGAATTTTTTTTGTGTGTGTGAAATACCCCTTCAATGGTTATCGCAATAACTGGAGCGGTAATCAGTCATTTAATTTAGAATGTTTAAAGAGATAGTTCAGCCGAAAATGAAAATGAATTCTTCATCTACTTTCCTTCATGTGGTTTTAAACCTTTATGAGTTTCTTCTGTTGAACATAAAACATATTTTGAAGAATGTTGGTGCTGAAGGAGGAGAAAAATGATGTTAAAATGAGCTGAAACAAAGCAATTCTTGAGTTTTTAAACCGTATTCAACTGTGTTCAATCCGCTTAAATTTGTAAAAACTAATAATCTTAATAAACTTAATCCCGGGCTGCATAGTGGCGCAGTGGGTAGCACGTTCACCTCACAGCAAGAAGGTTGCTGGTTCAGTTGGCATTTCTGTGTGGAGTTTGCATGTTCTCCTGATGTTTGCGTAGGTTTCCTCCTGATGCTCCGGTTTCCCCCACAGTCCAAGACATGCGCTATAGGTGAATTGGGTAAGCTGATTGGCCCATAGTGTATGTGTGTAAATGAGTGTGTGTGGATGTTTCCCAGTGATGGGTTGCAGCTGGAAGGGCATCCATTGGATAAGTTGGCGGTTCATTCTGCTGTGGCGACTCCAGATTATTAAAGGGACTAAGCCGAAGGAAAATGAGTGAATGAATGAACTTAATCCCTTCATGTTGTACCAAAACAAATCTATTGTGTGGAACCCAGCATTTTTAAAGTGCATTGACTTCCATAGTAATTTATTTACCAACTATTGAAGTCAATGAGTGCCAGCAAACAGCATTCTTCAAAATATCTTCTTTTGTGTACAGCAGAAAAAAACGCTCATAAAGTTTTAAAATCACACAAAGTACAGTACAGTATAAGTAGATTTTCATTTTTGGCTGAACTATCCCTTTAAGAGTCATATTTATTTTCTTATTTAATAGCATGCGTTGACTTTCTTACCTCAATAATGTAGAGCACAATGTTTTTGTAGAAGCAGTACAGGATGCACTTGGCCACGCGGTTGTAATTCCAAGCTCCATGAACCAGTAGAAGATTCTTCAAGTACTTGAACTGTGAAAGAGAGAAGGGAGGACAGAGATAAGTTCATTAAGGTCTATCATTTACACAAGATCTACAGTTTCCCAGCCAAGACAGAGAGCGCTTTTGGATTCAAAAACAAAGAGACAATCTCATCCGCGCCGGATAACAGGAAGCCTGGAGTTTTCAGGAAGAAGATCAACACTGTCTCACTCAAATTCATGAGATCTACAGTGACAATCTGTCTTCTGAGACTCTTACTTAGAGGAAGAAAGAAAAATTTGTAATGCTGCAATGAAAACAAACATTGAGTTGCTACACTAAATATTTATTTTAAAGGGGAGCTATTATATCCAAAGAAGTCTCTGATGTGCCTGTGTATGTGAAGTTTCAGCTTAAAATCCCTCACAATTAATCTTTTATAACTCTTTAAAACTGCACCTTTTAGGGGTTGATCATAATTGTGCCGTTTTGGGGACTGTCGCTTTAAAT
>NC_079448.1:47126221-47181221 GCF_903798145.1 Danio aesculapii | reverse complement strand
TTTTAATAAAAACAAGTTTAGATTTGTCCACCTGTGGGGTTTTGGAGACAACTCCATCACCATATGAGACATAATAATAGGATGTGTGTTTTGACCACACTTCATTATTATTGTTCATTTATTCGTTTACTGGAAATTAGAACTGAATTTAGAAATAGTTTTGAAACATATCTTTGCGCTTAACAAACAAAATTAAATATGTAGGCTAATGGATGTCTTCAGTGGAGTGTGTAAAACACCATTTCCTTATACACATTATCCACAAAAGTAAAGGAGTAAAGAGTAAAAGTAAAGAGAAAGTAAAGAGGCTGAATGGAGAAGTCTCGTTCTTTATCCTTGAGCTGCAGATTGTTTGTTTTCTCGCTAGTGAAGCGTTCAGTTTTTCCACTTACAAAGTCACTATGTAAATAGCAAAGGTGCCATGGCACAACACAACTGACTATTAAAGGGAATGGGAGATGACCCTCTGATTGGTTTAATGCACATTATGCTCAAAACACATCTATAACTCATTAAGATAATAAGCACAACCCTGTTAGACCATGCTCCAGGGCGCAAACCTTATTTTTCTGTCCTTAAAATAGCAAAAGTTGATTCAGACATGCACTTAACGATTTTGTGCTATGCTCTTTAGATTGATAAAATATAGCCCAATGTGTTGTCTCAGCACAAACAGAAACTGGGAAATATATGAAAAAAAATACACTTTTACAGGAGGGCTAATAATAGAGTCTTCATCTGTAGGTGTGTGTGTGTGTGTGTGTATGTGTGTGCTTTTATAATCTTAATAAGAAGCAGCAGTGTTTGCCTTTACAGTGCAAAACAAGATGCCACTGGATTAAGATGATGCACACACTCGAGCTAAAGTCTGCCGTCGGATCCAGCAAACATCATACGAGGCTGTTTTTGCTGGAAGGCAGTTGAGAAGACGCTCTGTGAACCTGCCCGCACAATATGATGAGGGCACTTAAGAAAAGACAAGATGCTTTCTTTGGTAATCCGATGCATGAGGCCGCTGAACAGACTGCTCTGGGCAGTGAAGAAAAAACAAGTGTGTGGAGGGATGATCGCACAAAAACATGAAATGAAACGCGGGACAGAGATGGAGAGCGATGTTGACGGAGATCCACGACACTTGAGCTTTCTTTTGTTAAACGCACAATGAAGACGGTGCTGTATCAAAATCTGTGAATTTCAAAACATCTTTTTAATTAAGTTTACATAAGAGGGCCAGGTCCTGTTTCAGCGACAGCAGGGGGGTTGAGTAAGACAACACTCCAGCTATGTAAACTGACCTGAGCGACCCGTTTCGCAATCTCAGAATGCAGAATCGATGAGCCACAGGTTTAACCCTTCACCCAAGATACGTAATCTAGACCAGGGTTCGTTTTCTAGAGATCACACTGAAGCGACAAGAGACTCAGGTGAAACTAAAGTGCGCCTCAGACATATACAGTGGGGGAAATAAGTATTGAACACGTCATGTTTTTTCCTGGGAATAACATTTCTAAAGGAGCTGTTGACTAGGAATTGAACCAGATTTTGGTAAAAAACCAAAGAATACAAACATAAAAATAAATGTTATCATGACAAACAACAAAAACATTCTAAAAAATGAGCTGTGTGTAATAACAATGAAATGACACAAGGAGAAAATACTCAACTATTGAAATGTATTTAATAATTTATATAAACGGCTTTTTTTGGTGACGGCAGCTTAAAGACGCATCTCATATGGAGACTAAAGTCACATCAATTGCTCAGGTTTGTGTTTTTCACTAGTGATGGGTCGTTCTTGAACGATTCGTTCATTTTGAACAAATCCTCAATATGATTCGGGAACTACGAGTCCTCTCAGGGAGTGATTCGTTCATCGGCGCGTGCGCAGACTGCGCACATTTATGCAGGTGGTATCGTTCATTTAAAGTCTTTTGAGTCGTTCATCGCAGAAAGGCAGAAGCCAATCATATGCATTTAGAGTGGGAAAGAGAATTGATCCGTTCACCTCTCGAATCCTCCGTCGGGTTTGAGTCATTCGTTCCTCACCGGCCAATGATATGCGTTTAGAGCCGGAAAGAGAATTGATCCGTTCACCTCTCGAGTCCTCTATCGGGTTTGAGTCATTCGTTACTCATTGGCCAATCATATGCGTTTAGAGCCGGAAAGAGAATTGATCCGTTTGCCTATCGACACCTCTATCGGGTTTGAGTCATTCGTTCCTCACGGGCCAATCATATGCGTTTAGAGCCGGAAAGAGAATTGATCCGTTCACCTCTCGAGTCCTCGTTCTGAGTAGTTCATTACGTGAAAGACAGAAGCCAATCGTAAACATTTAGAGCCGGAAAGAGATTTGATCCGTTCACCTCTCAAGTCCTCGGGTTTGAGTCATTCTATCACGTGATGAACGAACGACTCAAGAACCAGAAGACTCGAAAGGTGAACTAATCATCATGGCTCCTATCGGCTCAGACTGTGCACATTGGTAAAGATTATATGTGACTGTCAGTGTAACTTGAACGAACCACTGACATTTGAAGACATGAAGAGGTGAGCTGAGCAAAGAGACAAAAATACCTTCATTTATGAATTATTTGTCGTGGGATCAACCTTTTGGGCTCATTGTGGATGTGTTTGAAAGCAATTCGTAACATTTTAATAATATTTTGGCAAATCAAACCAAATGAACGAAATTACTCAAAAAAAGATTCGTTCATCTCGATGAACAAGACTCAAAGATCCGAGTCAGTAAAATGATCCGAACTTCCCATCACTATTTTTCACAGACCTCAACAAAAATCTTGATAGTTCTGTGGGTCTCGTCTATTAAATCTGAGCTTAATTTTGTTTTTTCTTTTGGATACAAGTCAGGTGATTGGCTGAGCCATTCTACAGCTTGATTTTCTTTTTCTGAAAGCATTTCAGAGTTTCCTTTGCTGTGTTTTGAATCACTGGCTGTTTCTCAATTCCAAGAACACAGAGAACTTCTTGTGAAGACTGGTCTTGGCAGGTCACCTCGGAAGAACGAACTCTGGAGACCCCAAGAAAAGAGAACACGTCCTGTGAGAAATGAGATGCTGCGTTCTTCCTGATGGTCACATGACCTTTACACGCATTTTTAACCGAAAATTATCCACACATTACAGCATTCATACTGCGATTTATTGTTTTCCCTATTTTCACAATATATTGTATGCATAAAGACCTTACAAATATACTTCGCAAATAAAACAGATTTTAACATGAATTTCAGCAAATAAACACCCTTAATGTGTTTACGTTAATAAGATTTTTATGGTGATTTTTACTTTCACCGTCTCATTCAGAGAAACTCCTGACTGGTAAATAAGTAATATTTCTTAACTTTAATAATAAATCTATATAAAGTGCTACACTTCCCTCCTCCAGTCGCAATGACGTCTGCATCGGTGCGTCCTCGATATCAAGAACACATCTGGGAACTTTCACATATCCTCCATTCTTGAGTTTTGGAACTGAACTTCGGCGAATGATGATGACGTTGACGAGAACACGAGGACATAAGATTGCTGAAGAACGCATACTGAGAAACAGCCATTTTCTTGCTGAAATGTCCACCCTGGATTTTATTACACATAACTTAATTTCTAAATTAACTAGATTTGTTTTCTTTGCACATATGGAATTTTTTGGTTGTTACCAACATCCAGTGAAAAATTCAGGTAAAAAGCTCCTTCAGAAATGTTTTCTGAGAAAAATGGTGATGTGTTCAATACTTATTTCCCCCACTGTAGAGGAAAGTAATGTTTTTTTTGTCATTTTAATTTTATAATTAGTCTGTGTTATTTTATAGGACTGGGGCATCAAGTTAACCTATTTATTATCAAGTTAAAAAACAAACAATATCTTTTTGGCATCAAATTTAACCTCTTTATCAAATCTGGCCCTTATTTTTGTCCTATAGGCGTGCATATGATATCTGTCACCTGGGCAATGGAGTAATCTGATGAGTTGGCAGCCTGCAGTCCTTCATTTCCAGAGATGCCAACACCCACATGGGCCGTCTGGATCATCCCAACATCATTGGCTCCATCCCCGATGGCCAGAGTGATCACTTTCACCTGCTTCTTCACCATCTCCACCACCTCAGACTTCTGAAGAGGGGAAACCCTGCAACAAAACAAGTGATAATGACTACAAGTAATGAAACAACTGTAGATCAAACAGGTTCGATTCCCAAGAACTGATAAAAAAACAATCCAATGCAAGTCGCAAAATCTGGCCAATGCATAAAAGTAAAAATGTAATCCAAGTCATCTTTGGTGCGATAAAGAACATTATTGAAACATTTGTTTTGAAACTTCTCCAGAGTTGAAACTGACATTTATATCTTACCACAAGGAAAAGGATTAAGGATTTACAGCATGTTTGGGAATTTGCAATGGCGCCTTTACAGAGAGATCGGAGGCTATTTTTCTTGTAGCCAATTATTAGTGTTGACAACCATTTGATTTCTTGGCCGACCGTCGTGACCTCAACAGCTGTGGTCACATCTCAACTTCATAAGATGTGTTTGTCTCTTCAAAAAGAGAGGTTAAAAAAGGACTCCAAAATCTCACACTGTAATGTACTACTACAAAAGTCAAATAATATGACTTTATATAATATGGCATTTGGATTACTTCTGGTTACGATTTAGAAACGTTTCCAATATTGTGTTTCAGAAGAAAACATTATTTTATTTATTCTACATATTTTTTATAACCAAGTAACATCAAAATAAAGCAGTAACTAAACTTTGGGTCCTAAAACGGTTTCATTTGCTCACAAACTCTACAGTTATTTGATTTAAAAAAACAGTAATATTGTGAAATTTCACAATTAAAAAAAAATGTTTATTAATTTAAAAATGCAATTTTTCTTGTGAATAAAAGCTAATATTTACATCACTTCAGTGTCTTATGATTCTTTTGACATCATTCTAATTTTCGAACATAATTCCTATTACTCTAAATACTGAAAACGTTGCTTAATGTTTTTGAAGAAACCATGATACATTAATCTAGGATTAATTGATGAAAAAAGAGATTTTAATGGAAATATAGAATTTGTGTAAAAATATAAAGGTCTTTCATGTTAGTTTTCTTTTTTAAATGACATCATCCATTCTCAAAATAATTTGTTTACATAGTAGCTTAAGCTCTTATTCTCACGATTAACTAGTGGCTTATTACCAGCCTATTATTAAGATCGTGGCTGTTTATTAGTACTTATTAAATACATATTCTGCACAATCTTATTCTATATACATTTCTATTCCTACCCAATACCTCAACCCAAATACTACCTTAAAGGTTCAAGAAACACTTGAGTACTTTTAAAAAAAATCTAACAGATTTGTGTGTGTTGAGCATCATTTAAGACAACATTAGCAGAAGCGTGTTTCGGGCGTCCGCTGCGATCGGATCCTATACCAATGTTGGCGAACCGGGGGCTTGACAAACTGCGCTGGGTAATTAACTGTCTTTTTTTAAGCACAGATTAGCTTCATGCTAAGGAGGGGTTTGGTCACAAATGAATCGCTGAACGATTCATATGGGAGTCGCTGGGATAATTAGGTAAAAATAAATTAATATTAGAGGACAATGAAAGTGCTTTTTGACCCATGTTGTTGGAGACCCATATAACCGAAACATGACCTTTTTTAATGTATAATAGGGGCTCTTTAAAACGCAAAGATTAAAAACACACACAACTAATAAAAAAAATTCATAATAGAAATGAAATGACTCAAATGAAATGACAATTATACCTGGTCAACTATAATCCTCCTGACTTCACATTACAGTGTGATTATTGTGGATTCAGACATTACAATATCGATGCTAAAATGATATATTGTTTAGTCCTATTTTAAAGTGTTACCAAATATTTATTTACCCTAAAATAGGTCCATCATTTTTCCAGGTCAAGAAAGCACAAGTTTGATATTCCATTTTTTTTTTTGGAGAAATCTGTGCATGTTTTTGCAAAACAGATGAACACACACTTTTACAGATACTCAAACCTGGCAAATGCTTGACCTTTAACAACATACACGAAACCTCTCAGCGTATTACAGCCCTGCATCATCTGTGTGAGCAAATGAAATTAAGTTCTTGCTTTAGGCTGTTAAAAAAGCTCCTCTGGGATTAAACTCAAACACACATTCAAACACACTCACACACACTCACACACACATCCACACACAGGTCATCTTATAAGCGCTGAAGGCAGAGTGATGTAAGAGTCTCCAGTCAAGCGGAGATTGCTGCCGATATAACAGGAGACCTCTAGAGTCAGTTTAACGTTTATTCAACCACAGGCACAAATCTGCTCCCCTCAGGACACCGTGTGTGTGTGTGTGTGTGTGTGTGTGTGTGTGTGTGTGAGCGAGCGAAAGCAGACTGGATAGATTACATCAAGCATTGCATAATGGCTGTGGCACCTGTGGTGTGCGTTGTTTCTGGAAATTGACACTGATTTCTGGCAGTTCCCTGTCACGCTCAATTGGTTCCTCATATGTTTCTTTCTCTTTTCTGCATTTCTTTTTTGTTGTAAAGTTTCAATCTCGTCTGCTTGCGCACAGCTTGACCATGCGTTTCTGACAGACGTTCTGACTACAATCTACTATTATAAAAAATAACACTCATTAGTAAATGACTGCTTTGAGAGCTCATATAATTATGTTTATTGGGGAGGTTATGACCTAACGGAAAGGTAATTTGTTCCTTAAACAGAGCGGCGGTGTTGGCCTGTAATTGTCTGCCAGTCACTTGATGTTTTTGTAAGTGCAGAAAAATGGCCAATGATGGCGTCAGTTTGCTGGAGGGCAAATACAAACCTGCAAATACATATTTACATGAATCTGTGAAAGAGTAAACATTTAAGTGAAGCATGACATGGTGATACACACTGTATGTTTTGTATTAACAATGGAATTACAGTGAAAATGTAGAACAATTGGACTGCCACTATGAAAACTTGGACCTCTTGCTTGATTTATAGAGATTCATTCATTTCCTTCAGCTTAGACCCTTATTTATTAGGGGTCGCCACAGCGGAATAAATCGCCAACTATTCCGCCATATGTTTAACACAATGGATGCCCTTCCAGCTGCAACCCAGTACTGGGAAACACCCATACACACTCATTCACACTATGGCCAGTTTAGTTCATCCAATTGTCCTATAGCCTTTGGACTGTGGGGGAAACCGGAGCACCTGGAGGAAACCCACCTCAACACAGGGAGAATATGCAAACTGGCCCAGCCGGAACTCGAACCAGTAACCTTCTTGCTGCATGGCAACAGTGCTAACCACTGAGCCATCGTGACACCCGATTTATAGAGATTTTCCTTCTTAATTAATGTCCAGTTTCCATACATTTTGATGCTAAGGATCACCAAATATAACAATAGTTCTCAAACTTTTTTGATTTAAACTGACCCATTGTTCAAAGCTATTTTTAGTGACCCCATTATTTTGAGATATTCAATAAGGATTAAAGATGATGAGTGCTAAAAAGATGTTTTAATTCACAATTTTCAACTAAAATATTTTAAATTTCACCCTTGGGAATATGGAAAGTCGATAATCACCAAAACAAACGGTCTTAGTAAAAAAACAGCAAAAGCAGCTTCATTTTTTTCAAGTGAACAGACATTTAGATGAAAAACAGAAGAGGTGAGTATTACATATAAATGTGGGTATTAAAAAAAAAGTATTCAGAATCAAATTAGTAGCTTACAGTACATCAATGTAAAGTACGTAGGCCATAATGAACTTGCATAGTATCTGCATAATAGTTTGTTTGTTTATTTTAACATCTTGATTCCCTTGCCTTTTGTATTTTATTAGTCTAAATAACCATAACCTAAGTAACCAGGTCTGTCACGTTTTAGGGTCCCCTTGAAACATTTCTGTTGCTATTGAAAGTGTTGTGAGAAAATGCAGCGTGTTTTCGTTAATTATTTGTGTTTGAGAAAATGCAGTGCACTTTTTAAAAATGTGTCGGCGTTGTGAGGATTTGCACCATGTGTGCTGTTAAACCAATGAAGATCTTTTCCTAATTTGCTGGTGTTTTTTTGTAATTGCATGTGTTTTCTTAAATTGCAGCAAGTTAAGCTCTCTCGGCCACCATATTTTTCCTCTTTTCTTTTTTAAATAGAGAAGCTCTACAATTAACAACACAATGTATAACCTTCATCTACCTTACAAAAACACATCAAAAATGAATGTAGGATAATTTTATCTTATGAGAACTTCCTGACCACAGAGGTCTAGATGCTGTGTATGCAGATTAATGAAAGTTTGAAGCAGTGCGTTTGCTACTTTTGTACTTTTTGTCTTATTAAAAAGTTAAATCCCTGTCCATTCAGATAATCCTCTTCCGCTTCTTCCATGTGTTCAAAATAAAGAGAATATTGCACAAATGTATGGCTCTGCCATCTTCTTTTCTGTCTGTTCCAAGTGACAACCTCCCGCTCTCCCTCGTGAAGCCAATACGGAAGTAACTAAAACTGCAATTCATTGAAATTCCGCCAGTCCTGGCTCTATAATAAAGCAAATTTCTATTGAACCCACTGTTAAAATGGCCAACTTTACAACAGAAAAAAAAGAGGTTTACAGTCTAGTAAAAGAACGATTTTGGTTCATACAGCTAATATTACCCTTAATGACAACTGTGAGGGGGTGAATTCTTTTATAACTCATCCGTTTCATTTACATTAAGTTATATTAAGTCTGCATAATTAAGGGCGTGGCCACTTGAGTGACAGTAAGGTCTCGCTGGTCACCATCACTTCACCTCAGCTGATTCCAGCTGATTAGCCACTGAACTTGGCAAATACATCGTATTTTTGTGTTGTTTTATGTGGCTTTACACAGTCAGTTGCTTTTAGAATTATTTCTTACAATTATCAGATGATATGGCATGCTGTGTGCACTTAATTGTGCTCACAAACCATTCACACGGCCTCAGTTTTCCAGGTGAGTGAAATTATATACTTAAATGTAAGTTTATTTAAGATCATTTATCACTTCCATTTTTCTTTAGACCTGTAAAGCACTCCAGAATCTGACAGATTGATTAGCTGTAGGCTCCAGAACAGTCATCTGAAGTGTTGTCTTACAGTTTTATGCCTGAATTTCATCAATAGCCTTGCATTTACTAACACAGACTATATATACTGTATAGTGTTTAGAAGTAATTAGCGTTTTCCTCCTGTAGAAAAACGTCATAAGAACAATGCTTAGTGGCTCAATGTATTACAACAGTGTTTTTAAAAAAATACTTTATTGATATAGTGTACAACCAAGCACATGTGGTCAGAACATAAACGAGTCGTAGGAAATAAAGTACTAAGCATTTCTCATCTGTAGCTCTGCTCACGCTCCACCTCTTTGCCCTTGTTTGGTATCCCCCGATCAGTGTTATAACGTGCAAACAAGATGACGACGGGTGGCCACGCCTACTTGTAGCTTCGTTTGCGCTCTTCAGAAACCTATGGGTGACGTCACGGATACTACGTCCATATCTTTTACAGTCTATGGGGTGGTCCTGCATTCTCTCATTGCGTGCAAAATTCAATGTGACTACGGTTTATTTTAATTTAGCCATTTATTTTTTAAAAGTGAATTAACAAATCTAAAAAGTAACTTGTATTACATTTTTAAAAAAGTAACTCAAATATTATTACTTAATTACTTAATATTACTTTTCTAAGTAACAAGTTATTAGGTAACTCGCGTTACTTGTAATGTTTTACCCCCAACAAAGATTGCAACAACACTAGTTATAAAAATTAAGTTAGAAGTATTGGGTTAACTCCACTTATAGAAAAGTCAACTTGTCGATTTTAAGTCAATGCTTTTTTTTTTTAAGTAAATAATCACTTTTTACAGGGTAATACTTGTTGTACTGTTGGAGAGTTGTCAGCTGATCTGTAATGAATTATGTAGAATCACTGTTCATACCTGCAGCAAATCACAGCTTTGCAGGACAGTGCCAAGTCCAGAAAATACTGGCGGGCTCCGAAAGTGAGGGCATACTTGAGCGTCTTTCCATCAATGATGAGAGCAAAGTCATTCTCCTTGTGCAGAGCATCTCCCAGCATCCCGCAGTGATGACTGAGGGTCTCCCTGGTGCCCTGCACAAAAACACACACACAGAATAACATGAGACAAACACTTCATGCGAAATGGCATTATTACAATTGTGTAACCGACTAAATCAGCAGGAATGTAAATATTTCTCTGAAAACCAAAGACTGGGTTGGTTGTGATGAGGGGGGGTGTAATGCAATCAATCATAGAACTGTTCTAATGAGGCACTACACATAATTCCAGTGCCAATGTAATCAATCCTAAGAATAACACGGGAATTTTTGCATGCAGTGCACCAGACACTTCTTGCACATGGGGTTTACATCGGTTTATTGTCAATGCACGGGGCATCAAAGTGAGAATACACATATGGCACGCTTCATTACGGAAAGCCCAAGCCCAAGCTCTCTGTGATGGTTCGTTTGTTAGAACAAGGCCTTTCAGTGGCCCTGACCAGGAAACACTACGGCATGGGAATTTAGCAAAGCTCCAGACCTCCTGCTTTCTCCACGTTCATGCAATTGAAAAGTGTTAGTCTGGGTTTTTTTTTGGTGGGGGGGGGGGGGGGGGGGGGTTATTTTAGAGGAATGTCCTGTCGCAGCTGCGTGGGCTCAAATCAGGAGCCAGAAATATTTCTGTGTGTTGATTAAACCCTGAAGATCTTAATCAACACTGACTGGGCCGCAGAAAAAATTGGGATCTTTGACTTGACCCGACTGTTGTTTTATACCGACTTTTAATGGCGAAAATTGTGCTTTCAGCAGGAAATGTAGGTTGTAGTAAGAAGCTGTTATTGTAAGGGATCAGGATGTGTCTCAGTGTTTGGATTAGGACGGCTGCTGTTTGCCAGATTAACATTTCCCATAAAATCACACATCTCCGCTCTCTTATGCACTGGAAATGATAACACGCATAATAGGGGTGTGTGGTATTTAATGTTGAGCTGAGGTGCAATATGTCAGATACTTTGCAAAAAGCAAACACAGCATCTAAAAGCATTGAGAGTCAAAGCATTCACTTCATGAGGATGCAGTTAGAATGATAGTTAAAAAGCAGTTCGTATTTTTTTATATTTTCAAGGAATGAAATGGGTATGAGATCGGTAATATCACACAAGCCAGAGAGACATTTTCCATAGTGCATAAGCGTGAATACAAATGTGATGCTGACATTACATAATTCAAACATTAAGCATTTTAGACACAATCTTGCAACACAGGGTCATAGCACTGTAAAACCCAACAGTTAACTTTATCAAATGAAATGAGTGTAGTCAAGTGTACTGAAAGTTAATTCGGCTCATCTGAAAAAACTTTTGAACTTTGTGTTGAAGGTATTGAGTTAAATACCTCATTACTTCAACTTAAATTGAGTAAGTTCACAGTACTCATTAGATTAGTTTAACTCAAATGGTTTGTAACAATCGGTTTCCTCAGACATGTTGACTTAACATATTAGGTTTTACAGTACTCAGTTGGTTTGAGTTCTCTTCATTTATTGGATTTTACTTTGCTTAAATTGCTTCGTTTATTCAAATGGATTAAGTTTGTAGTACTCATTAGGATTAGTTTTTGAACTTAAATGATTTGTTGCAATATGTGTCATTCCACCCTGTGGTATTGTTTTAAAGAAGAAATGCAGCCAGACATACCTCTGTCTACATAATTCACACTTTTCAGAAATGTAGACAGAGGTATGTCTAGCTGCATTTCTTCTTTAAAACAATACCACGGGGCGGTATGATGCCGTCAACGACTTTTACTCCTTTTAGCGCTACCAGCTGATCACATTCCTCCATATGGGCAGCTTTTGCTGTGTTATAAGTTTGCCCACTGGCTTGTTACGTATGTCAGCGGAATTGGGACGCAAAGCAAAGTTGACCACAACTACGAGGTTCAAGCCAAGAACAGTTCCAGAATCCAGGTGAAACAAAAGCAAATAATAATAACAACAATAATAATAATTTTAATTCATTCATTCATTTTCTTTTTTTTTCGGCTTAGTCCCTTTGTTAATCTGGGGTCGCCACAGCGGAATGAACCGCCAACTTATCCAGCATATGTTTTACGCAGCGGATGCCCTTCCAGCTGCCACCCAGTACTGGCAAACACCCATACACACTCATTCACACTCATACACTACAGCCAATTTAGTTTATTTAATTCACCTATACTACATGTCTTTGGACTTGTGAGGGAAACCGGAGAACCTGGAGGAAACTCGCACCAACACGGGGAGAACATGCAAACTCCACACAGAAATGCCAACTGACCCAGTCGAGGCACAAACCAGCGACCTACTTGCTGTGAGGCGACATCGCTACCCACTGCGCCACCATGCAGCTCTACTACAACTACTCAGGGGCGCCGCTCTGTGGGAAAGTTAGGACGATTCTAAGGGCCCATACATTTAGGGGGCCCCCAGAGACATTATAAAGGGCCCGCTCCCCCATCCCGCCCCTAATAATAATAAATAAATGAACAACAGGCTGAAAACATGGTAAAATCAAGCGGCCGCAGCATTTTTTCCTAGATTGCTTTTGAAAACACTATCGGTTGGGTTAAGTAAAGAGGGTGAGTGGGTCAGTCGGTCAGTCAGTCAGTCGACAGCAAGTTGGTCTGGTCAAATGAAGTGTATATTTCACCCTCTGGTGGATTTACATGAGAAAAGGACGCCTGAGAGAAGTTTGAGATCATCATATAGTGTACACAGTGACCTCTGGTAGATTCACAAAAACTGCGAGCAGACGTCGCTCCGGTTACGCATTTCGCTGTCCCCAGAAATGTAGACATGGGTACATATCCACAATGAGCTTGGGTTTTTGTCTGTTTTAGCCGTTTCATCAACAACAAAACATTTAATTCCAAACAAAGGCAGAGCAGAACATTTGTGCATCTTAGAAAAACACTACAGAGTTTTGTTCATATTTTTGAATGAGTCATTTGGGTCAATGACTCATTCTACAGCAGTCACTTTACTACTAAATGAATCAGGTTTTTTAACAAATCAATTAAATGAACGATTCACTTAATCATTTATTAAATGACCAACTTTTAGCAGTTTCAGTCTATTATTTATTCATCTATGACAGGCCTAAACCAGGCAAGACCAGCACAGAAATGCGGTGGACAAATATTAAATTATTGTTATCGAAATATAAATATCACACAACCTGCACTCCAAGATTCAACATTTTGGTACACTCTCGGAAATATAGGTACAACAGCTGTTACTGGGGTGATACCTTTCCAAAAAGCACATATTTGTACTTAAAGGGTTCACATTGGTATCTCAAAGGTTTGTATTAGGGACACTTTTGTACTTTTAGGTACCCCTGATGCATTAATAAGGAGTCTTTAGTTACAAATGTATACCTTTTGAAAAGGTACCACCACAGTGACAGCTCTGGTATGTTTATTTCTGAGAGTGTAAAAGATAAAGTTCTGAACACGAAAAAAAAAAATCTCTGCTGTCGCCACTGACTTGTGGAGCTGCGCATCGATGGATGTGCTCTTCAGTGTTTGGACTTTCAGCAGTGAAAATTAAACCACACTGAACTAAACTAAACTGAACTTTAACTCTGAAAACTGGACTGACAGTTTCAATTTACCAGAACGTCTATGTTAAGCTACATTGTAAAAGTGCTATAGACAAAAAAGATGAATTGAATTGTCTTCACATCATTAAATCCCTGAGCATTGTGGGTAAACAAACCTGCGCTCCTGTTCCACAGCTGTCCAACATGTTTCTGGTTTCACATTCTGCCTCAGCAGAGACCGTGACAAACAAACCTTTCTAGATCCGAATAGTAAAAAAATAAAGACTAATAAAATCAAGCAGAATAAGAGTCCTGTCATCAAGCATGTTTGACAAATAGCTCAGATTGACAGAGTTATGCCCATTTACAGTTAGATTTCTCTTTCAGGTCAGCAAGACCCTCTAAACAAGTGACTTCAAGTTAAACTGTTGACATTTTTGGAACCTGACTATCTAAATACCTTCACATCTGGCTTAATGACACAGACATTTCAAGTTAACTCCATCATGCCTTTCATGCTTTTAAAAGATGCTACAAGGAACCAACATAGCCAATATCGCAAAGGAATGTAGTTCAAAATTATTAGCCCTCCTGTGCAAAGCTGTGCAGAGACCTTTCAAGGGGCATGTACTTAAAGGGCAGACCTGTGGGTGAACGATTGTAAACTGAAGAGCGGGTTGGCGAAGTACCGCAAACTGAAGAGCGTGGTGGGGGCTAATAATTCTGACTTCAACTATATGTATATATAATGTATGACAGCATTTTTATATTATTGTTATTAGTAGTAGTAATAATAATAATAATAATAATAATAATAATAGAAAAAACTAAGCAAAAACACTACTAAATTGTACATAATAAAAAATCCTGCACATGTTCAATACTTAAATTACAAAGAAAAGCTAATTAAATGTGAAATTTGTTATTAGGTCCAAGGTAGTATTTTATTGGTTTGGTTTTACTAACAAATTGCAGAAATTAAATCATGTTTAATGTAATAAAATTGATTAGAAGTCTAGTTGGTTTCTTAACAGATTACAAAAACAAAACATGAATGGAGAAGTAGGATGACTGCCACAAAATCTGAGACTATGGGTGTGTGTGTGTGGAAGGTAGATACCAAAGAGTAGTGCGATTACACCCTCGGGACCAACTAACATTCTCCTGGCATAACAAGAATCTGAAACCCAAGCTCAAAGGAAATATTTAGAGAGAGAAGCCATGGGTTTTAGAGAGAAGCCTCGGGTTTCAGAGAAACAGACAGAGAGGGAAGTGCAGCTGGAAGAGCTTCTCTAAAATGAGGCCTCCGTTCTGTAGGTGTGTATAATAATAAGAAGGTGGTCTGACACACTTGAAGACCAGATGATAAGACGGCTTATGAAGACTAATGAGAGAACAATGCCTGTATTATCCTCACAAGTCATCTCCATCCCCTTGCTCGGCTAATAGTTAGGCTACTTTAAAAGGTTCCTAAATTTGTTTCGGAGGTCTTCAACAATAGTGTTACATCCATTAGAGACAAAAAAAAATGGTAACACTTTAGTTACCATTTCTCGCTATTAACTATAGAGAGGCCATTCTCATCTAATTAACTGCCCATTATTATGATATTGGCAGTTTATTAGTACTTAAAGTATTCTGCATGATCTTATTCTACATTCCTTATAACTACTTCCTTAAGTACTAACAATAAGCCGCAAATTAAGGTAAAGTCACAATGAATGGGTTATAAATTATAAGAATTGTACATTAAAATTATAACTGATAGACAAACAGATGGATAGACAGACAGACAAACAGACAGACAGACAGACAGACAGACAGACAGACAGACAGACAGACAGACAGACAGACAGACAGACAGACAGACAGATATTTCTTATATCTTTCTTATATCTTTATATCCTTCTGGCACTATTTTCAAAAACTTCCACATTGTAACCCATTTATTTATGTGTTTTAGGTCCCAACGAACAGGCAAAATGCATAAAAATGGGATAAATGCACAGCTTGTGTTTTTTCCCCTACTGATAAACTTCGTTTATGTGACTATTTTCAATTTCAAAGGGTTCATTTTACAGCATCGATGTTGTAATGTAATTAAAATACAATCAGTTAAGTAGACTGCATGATTTTTGCCCCGAATGTGACTTGCATAAAAATAAATAAATAAATAAAATAAATAAATAAAAAAAAACATCACTGACAAATGCCTAAAATCAAATAAGCAAATCAATGCTTGTTCACGTCAGTAACAATCACACAGTGTGAACTATCAAAGAGGCAATCAGAGAGAATCAGAGAGAATCAGATGAGTCGCAAACTCTCGTGAGACATTCGGCATGCTAAATATCTGGAGCTTTTGGCGATTTAAATCAGGCCGTGTGAAATGTGTTCTGATTGAAAATAACATCAGCAATCACCTACAGTCAATGAGAGAGAAACATCCAGTAATATGGGTATCTGCAGGCGAGCAGGAGAAGTTAAAACCCTTCTTTTCAGTCTATTTGGAACCAAGAAATTAAGGAAAAACTAGTGTAAATCTGGGAGAAGCACTTGTGTCTGTTTGACGTGTCATCTGAGCAATACCACAACGGGTAGAAAAAGAAAAAAAGGTTGAGAGAAGTTGCTAATTCCCTTCAAAAGTCAGGTGAGCAAAAAAAGTACATTCTCTAACCAACATAAGGCTTCTTTCTCATTACGTAGTTAATAACAAAAGATATACTATTCCATGTCACTTCTCGCAAGTTTTTGGTTGTGAGATGTAGTTTGCGGACTGAGACTGTTATCATCGATTCTCCTATTGTAAAGTCATGCAGGGTGAAACCTCCTGTCGCAGATCCATCCTGCAGTGTAAGCACAGCAGCGACGGAGTGCTACCCCAGATAGTCATGCAGTGTGAAAACATCTGTGATGCGACTACTTTGAAAATTGTGCAGTTTGAACTCAGCATAAGCATTCATTTAGTCGTTCAAGCGTAAAACGTATTGAAATACTGGGGTAAAATAAATGTCCATACCTTAAAGACATGGTGCGGAAAAATGGGATTTAATGCAGTGCTTCTTGTACATTCTGAGACCCGCTTTATATCATATATCAATCAGGCAGTGAAGATCACTGATTTTTAAAGAAAGCAGACCTTAAATGCAGCGATTTTGGAACAGCACTGGAACCACTTGAACCGGGTTACTAAAAATTAAATGTCCGTCTGCATAATACCCCATTCCCCTTTTTACAATTGAATACATTGTCGTGTAAATGGCCACTGTTATGTGCTTATGTTGTTTGTGCACCGTTTGTGTTCTCTCTCTCTCTCTCTCTCTCTCTCTCTGTTCTCCCGTATCTGTTTAACTTTTTTCATCCGTCAATCATTTCCTCCCCGGTGATGTCACTCTGATGTCATGTCCAATAGGCCAAGACCACCCGGCATAAAAGTGTGTGGCAGATCACTCACCAGCCCTTTTTTCCTAACTGTATTTTGCTGCTGCCCGTTTCTGTGTGTTCACGTATCCGTCTGCTATTTGTATCAAACCGTTTATCTGTTTCATTTAATTGTCCCGTTGTTTACGAGGCTTAGACGAAGTGGACAGGTAAGCAGGTCACGTGACATACATTTTGCAACACGTAGGACAACTCTTATGTTTAGTACATTAGGTTAGGAGCGAGCGCCACCCCTTGTACTTTTTGGATGGATGGATGGATGGATGGATGGATGGATGGATGGATGGATGGATGGATGGATGGATGGATGGATGGATGGATGGATGGATGGATGGATGGATGGATGGATGGATGGATGGATGGATGGATGGATGGATGGATGGATGGATGGATGGATGGATGGATGGATGGATGGATGGATGGAATTATATAGATTATGGATGGATGGATGGATGTTATGTATTTATGAAATGCGAACTGTCGATCTTTTGTTAATGTATCCTTCTATGGTGTGTCAGTACTACGTAACGTCATGACGTAATGCAGAAGTGTTGTATCCGGAAAAATGAACAGGCTATTGTTAGAAAATGTCCGCTTGTCTCTTGGTGTTATTTAAAGAAAGTATATGCAGACCATAACAATAGAGTAGGACTCAGAAGACTCTTCGTGTGATTATTTTTAGTTTTCATATATTTAGCTAGCTAGATGCTTCTGGGGAGTTAGATATTGTTTGGGTTTTGTTCTTTTCTTTTCTTTAGTGCCGCCCACGTCCCTTCTGCCAGCTCTCTCGTTTATCCCCGTCTTTGTGTTTGTCCTAATATTGTATATATTGTAAATAGTATATTTTTGATTAATTCGTTGTTTTTGTTCACTGAGTCTTGTAAATAAAAGTCACAGTTTTTGTATATCTGCTTTGGTTGTCTTTTGCACTTCATTCACTCTTTTTCTAAATTTATTTTATTTGCACATTAAATGTTAAACCTCATTCCCCTCGAATAACATCAGGGGTTTGTAACATCCACTAAGACTGGAATTATTGACAATTCCTTTTGGGTAATTCAGAAAAAAAAAAACTCTCAATTTACCCTACGCTGATCTTTTGTAGACCTTTTACATTAACAAACGGCTACAATATACACAACATGAAAGGTTACATCCCAAAAAAAGCATTATGGGGCACTTTAAACGCTCCCAGTGGTCCAAACAGCCCTCTGTGTTTTGGCTGTGCAAGTAAACAGGATCATGACCACTGGAGAATGTATTTGCTTTGCGAGTGGGCAGAAGGCAACAGTGGGATATACAGTACATCAGCACTTCCACACACTGCCAAGATCAGCAGATAACACATGATTTAGATGCTTCCACTGAGAGCCTGGATTCCAGCGTAATATCAGACATTGTAAAGAGCGGAAGGACAGGCAGAGTTACACGTGTCACGCAGTAATGGCAGATACACTCATATGCATTTACATTTAGCAAACGCTTTTGTCCAAAGCGACTTACAATTGAGAAGTCATTCAGCGATTCAACAAGAAGAGGCAATACACAAAAGAAGTGCTAATTATACAAAGCAACAGTCAGTGCCCAGAGAATTATGTGCTAGAGTTTATTATACAGTGTTTCTACAGGTGGTTTGTCAAGCCCACTCACCTGTGTGAAACCAAAGACTACCAAATACACAAGACAAGTAAGTCATATAGTTTTGAATAGGGGAAAAGTGTAACGTCAATATGGCGAATGAATGGTCACTCCTTCTAGAATAGGAGCCAATCTGCGATCTCTATAAACTGACAATTCTCCGGGGAAGGGGCTCGAACCAGACTTGAGTTTCGAAATGAAACTTATGAGACAGATGTTGTTTAATTTCCTTGGTGATTCCTAATATGAAATCTAATTGTAAGCTTGGCAAGCAATTTTGAAGAATTTGATGTTGCCCCATTCCAACAGAACGCCGGAGCATACTGACCAAGAGGCGTTTCAAAGATGACCGCCGAATGAAGGACTTCCCTTAAGGGGACTTTGGTGAAGCACACTTCGTAAATGTTTTTTTTATAAATGCAGTGATTATAAGAAAGTCTGTGGTGCAAATGTGCAAAACCGGTGCAAGTGTCGGTTAAAGGGTCAGAGATGAAAGAGTGTTTTCTACAGGTGGTTTGTCAAGCAAAGGCACACTCAAGATTATAAAATAATTGCATATATATATATATATATATATATATATATATATATATATATATATATAAAAATCTATATATATATATATATATATATATATATATATATATATATATATATATATATATATATAAAAATATATATATATATAAAAAAATATATATATATATATATATATATATATATATATATATATATATATATATATATATATATATATATATAAAAATCTCTATATATATATATATATATATATATATATATATATATATATATATATATATAAATCTATATATATATATGTA
This sequence comes from Danio aesculapii, assembly GCF_903798145.1. NCBI lineage: Eukaryota > Metazoa > Chordata > Actinopteri > Cypriniformes > Danionidae > Danio > Danio aesculapii. The sequence goes on along the minus strand of NC_079448.1, from coordinate 47,161,640 downwards.
TGCACCACTTTGCACACTACTGCTAGTCAGAGAACAGTTGTGATGTTATTTTTACCGAATGACACATTTATTGTCATGTTGTTGATAAAATAGAAAACTTCTGTACCTTTGCATGTAACATATCCTTAGCAAAAATTGTTGTTCGTTGTTTTGTTTTCTTAAATTAAAAATGACTAAAAATGACATGTGCCACCTATACAAAAAGAGAAACAATAAGAAAAAACTAGTGTTAAGTCGACATCTTAAAAAACCTGTCAAGATCGCAAGAAAATTGTTCATTAAGAAAAGTCATTCGGTGTTTCTTTCGACAGAATATTCATGATTACACTTCAGAGTAAATATTGTGTTTGAGTTTACTTAGATATCAACTGATTTAAATGTAAGAACTTTTATTATACACTGAAAAAGAGATCTAAAAGTCCTAACATGTGTTTTTGTTATTTAGTAAAAATAAATTTGATCACATTTCAGCTCAATCTTAAAAAAGTTAAACAAGATTTAACAATAGTTTAAACCAGTTTAATGGAATGCAAATTGATGCAACTTCTAAAGTTAGTTTGATTTAGGCTGTAACATTTTTTCACAGGACAAAAGTGTATTTTATAGAGTTAAAATGTAGATAAATTAATTTCCTTTGGCTTACAGCGGAATGAACCGCCAACTTATTTAGCATATGTTTTACACAGCAGATGCCCAGTACTGGGAATCACCCATACACACCGATTCACACACCCTCATACTCTATGGCCAATTTAGCTCATCCAATTCACCTACAGCGCATGTCTTTGGACTATGGGGAAACGAGAGCACCCAGAGGAAACCCACGCCAACATGGGGAGAGCATGCAAACTGCACAACGAAATACCAATGACACACATATATAAGGGTTCGTTGAAACCGGACCTCTTGCAACCCAAGCGAGACTCTCTATTTATTATATACTATAATTATAATATTAATATATTTTATATAGGTTACACACAATTCACTCATGTTGTCCCAAAACAAATTGATTTAAGTTAATATAAATTGAAGTGGATTAAAGATACAAAAATTAAGTTTCCGCCCCCAAAAACAATCTCCAGAATTGTGATATGCTCATTTTAAAGGGTCATGAAACCACCGCCACAAAAATTATTTAAAACCCGGAAGATAAAATTAGCTGACAAACTGCAATTATGCCACTGATACAATACAAGACCTATGAAGAGATGATCCCAGGTTTCCACAATCCCGGACCAGGTTGTAGCAGTAGGAGTAGGAGTAGAGACCATCAGTCTGATTTCTGTAAGACTCAAGGGTCAGACGAGTCTTCGCTCATGTCCAGCGCTCTCCAGCCTCCGGCGCCTAGACTGCAGCTCTGCACAAGACATTTGGCCATAAGAGAAATGGTCGTGCTCAACTGAGCCTGGTTTCTCTCAAGGTTTTTTTATCCTTCACTTTCGCCAATTGGTGAAGTTTTTCTTCGCCGCTGTTGCCACTGGCTTGCATAGTTCAGGACTTGTGGAGCTGCGCATCGATGGATTTTCCCTTCAGTGTTTGAACTCTCAGCAGTGAATATTAAACCACACTGAACTGAACTAAACTATACTTCAACACTGAAAACTGGACTGACACGGTTTCAATTCACTATAATCTTCTATGTGAAGCTGCTTTGACACAATCTACATTGTAGAAGCGCTATAGAAATAAAGATGAATTGAATAGAACTGAATTAAGTGTATATCTATCACAGGAGAGTAAAAAATGATAAACTACAGTATAGTGGTTCATAAAACCCACTATCAACATAACAGCGGAACAAATTTACTGTTGCACAAGTCAGGAAAAGTGCTTTGAATTCAATTAAAAGCCAGCCTGTTCTTGTGCTCCCCTTCTTTAAACAATCCGTCCATTCTCTCAGCTTATCTGCACACTATAGCTTTCTTTCATCTGCTGTCTGCCGCATATTTAATTCGATTATTGAGTTACTGTTCTTTGACCCGTCCCACAGAGCCTCGCATTTTCCTCCGCTGAGATAATGAAGCCCTCAGACGTCCGGTGAAGACCCCAACCCCGGATGAGTGGCCTCCTTCATCCATCTTATTTCCCTTAATACACTGAATCTGTTAAACGCAAGAGAAACACAGAGGAAAAGGGAGGTCGCCGTGTGTTTTCTCCTGCAACGTGAGAGCGCTGCACCTCCGAGAATTCCTGCGTTTTTCTTTTCGAGTGTTGTGGAAGCATGTGCATATGCAGGCGCTGACGTTTCAAATAGCGCTGTCTGCTTTTCTAGAGCGCACCTCCTTTTTTCTGAGGCTCCATCTATCACACTAAACGACTGTTTGACAGATGGAGAGCCGTCCGTCATCACCTTAACCCCGCCTCCTCGCAGCGGGACGCTCTGGGGCTCCGTTTGCATGTGTGCACGCTGCGGAAAATGCCTTTCTAGAGTCCTTAACTTCCACAGACAACAGACAAGACCCTCCCTGCAGGGGCCAGATGACCTGTAGGGTGTGTGCGTTTCAAATGGCTTCCTTCTTTAAAAGCGGATGGCTTTTGGTTTCATGGTCAACAGAGTAGATTGTCCCATCAGGGAGTTTTTGGCCTGTACCGTGTGTGTATGAAAGAGAGCCCTAAACCTCTTTTCTAAGTACACGACCCCTTCCCGTCTTTTAAAATGGCTTCATGCAGTGCAACCGCATCCTTCTCTTTCCTATATGCTCCATTTGATCAGCGCACACAGTGGGATCCCAAAGTCTGAGAGCGCATTTCAGAAAATGTGATTGAAATATGTGAGTGCGTTTCCATGCTGTTTTAGATGCACATTGATACAATCATAAGTCGATATTAGAGCTGCTGGATTATGGGAAAATCATAATCACGATTATTCTTGTCATAATTGTAATCATAATTAACATGCTACAAAAGTCACGTAACAGGACATGCTTTCACTCATTTTGATGTGAAACTGAGCTTTGAAGTGGAGCAAATGTGTACTGCTGAAAAAGGGGTGGGATATGACCAAGGAGCAACATCCCGATCTCCCTCGTGAAGCTAATACAAAAGAAAATGAAACTGCAATTCATCGACTGGCCTTTGGGGGCTGGCTCCAGAAACTCCAAGTTTTCACTGACTGCAATGGTAAACTGGCCATTTTTACAGCTGATATAAACATGTTTACAGCCTGGTGCAAAAGATGATTTTTGTGTATATAGCTAATATTACCCTTCATGACAACTGTGAGGGGGGTGAATTTTTTCACCCCCCTCACAGAATTTAACTCATCTGTTTCATTTATATTGAGTTACATTAAGTCTGCATAATTAAGGGTGTGGCCACTTGGGTGACAGCAAGGTCTCGCTGGTCGCATCACTTCACCTCAGCTAATTCCGGCTGATTAGTCGCTGAGCTCAGCATATATATTGCATTTTTGTTTCGTTTTATTTGGCTTTACAGTCAATTGCCTTTTGAGATTATTTCCTACAATTATCAGATGATATAACTGTGCTCACAAACCATTCAAGTGACCTCCATTTCCCAGGTGAGTGAAATTCTTATTCTTAAAGAATTCTAGAACAGTCCTCTGAAACATTGTCATACAGGTTTATGCCTGGATTTCATAAATAGACTTGCATTTACTAACACAGACTATATTTGAAGTATTTGAAAGTAATTAGCCTTTTCCTCCTGTAGAAAAACATCACAAAACAATGCTTAGTGGCTCAATGTATTACAACTGTGTTTTAAAAGACTAAAGAGAATTTATTAATATACTGTACAATCAAGCACATATGGTCAGAACACAAAGGAGTCACAGGTAATGAAGTATTAAGCATTTCTCCCAAAAAATAAACCCATCTAAGCAAAATGCTAAACCGCTTCACTCATGCTCGCTTCTTTGCCCATGTTTGGTTACCCACGGTCGGTGCAATGACGCTCAAACAAAATGGTGACGGTTGGCCAGGCCTACTTGTAGCTTCATTTGCGCTCTTCAGAAACTTATGGGTAACGTCATGGATACTACGTCCATCTTTTTTTGCAGTCTAAGGATATGACGCAATAATCGTTTTATCTTGACTAACGCTTTTAAATTATCTTTGGGAGCCAAAATCGAAATCAAAACTGTATTTTGATTAATTGCACAGCTCTAGTCGATATTGTGCCTTCATTTAACCAATTCTTCAACTTTCCAGCGCTTAAAGGTCCCATGAAATTAAAATAAAGTGTTTAGAAGTTAATATCGGTATTCTTCATTTAAGATATCTATAAGCTAATGTGCTCCACAATTCGTGTTTAGAAGATATAAAACCGATATAAGCATGTAAAGCTTGTAGTTTGTCATTTCCGCCTAACAGGATCAACGGTTTTGTTCACTTCTACAAATACTACAGATTCTCATCACATCATAACCAATCAAATGCTTTCTAGTGTCTGACATACCCCGCCCCTTCAAGACACTTCTCGTTTGCTTTCCATCTGATGCGCTTGAGCTCAACCACTCTCACTGGCAGAGCGGTGATAATACGCTATTGGCTGTTTTTTTTTTAAAGGGGAGGAGCTACACTATATCCCACCCTCTCTTTGTGTTTCGGTTGAGATTACGTCAAACATTGAATAAAAATGCATATTTCAAAGCACTTAACGAGACCTTTAACCCTCATAATGTTTTTTACATCCAGGGTCATTTTGAAAAGAAAGCCTACTAGAAAATCCTACTACCTACTAATAATCGACAGGTAATTGAATGGCAGATCTTGACAGTCATTTCCGATTTTGACTTATTTGACATATCGCAAAGAAAGAAAGAAAGAAAGAAAAAAAAAAGTAGACTGTGCTGTCTTCTCTCCATTCCTATTAAATAGAAAATGATTTAATCATTCCTATTGAATCTTTTCTCCATTGATTATTTAATCGGTTCAAAGGGATTCTAGTAGCATCCTTAAGCACAGTGTTATTTCTCTTTCTTGACACTGCTTTATGATGGGAAAGTTACCATTTGGCCATGTTTTTTTAATCTAGGCCTTTTGACCAGTCCCTTATTTATCAGGGGTTGCCACAGCGGAATAAACCGCCAACTATTCCAGCATATGTTTTACACAGCGGACTGCCTTCCAGCCGCAACCCAGTACTGAAAAAAAAAACATACTCTCATTCACACACACACACACTCATACAATACAGCCAATTTAGTTATTCAATTCACCTATAGCACATGTCTTTGCACTGTGGGGGAAACCGGAGCACCCAGAGGAAACCCAAACTAACACAGGTAGAACATGCAAATTCCACACAGATATGCGAACTGACCCAGCCGGGACTTGAACCAGCGACTTTCTTGCTGTGAGGCGACAGTGCTAACCACTAAGCCACAATGCCGCCATACTTTTTGACCAATAAGAATTATTTTGATATGTGATTTATGCAGTTTGACCATGTGATGTATGCAATAGTTCTATATTAGTTGATATTGTTTACATAGCAAATGTTGCGCTTGCTCTTTCTCTTGTTAACATGGTTAAATGCATTAACGTATGCTATATGACTATAAAAACCTGATTTGTTCTTGTATATGAGTTTTAATGTTTGGGAAAGGTGCAGATCTTGGTTCTGAAATGAAAGCATCAGAGTTGATGTTATTCACTACTGTATTTAATGACACCGGCTTTGCATTGACAGCTGAAAATGTGCTTACACTACAGACACGAGAGCATGTATCTGATTTATATTAAATAACATATAAATGAGGCCTGAATCTGATTTGAGTAAATCGGAATCCATGTGAAAAACAGGAGGAAGGAATAGGAGGAGGAAAAAAAATAAATAAAATAATAATAATAATAATAATAATAATAATAATAATAATAATAATTCGCAATTGGATCAGTTAAACCATCGAGTGTAAATGCAGCCTTAGAGAAAAGTGTGAGAAAGCAAAGAGGGAAAGTGAAGGAAAATGCTATGGGTTGAAATCCCCCCTTAAACTCTACAATGGTTCTAGTAGAGTCACGCTGGGAATGATGTCACATGCTTTAACGCTGAAGTGCTCCGTCAGCGACCACATCTCTTCATCTCCTGTCAGAGCTCGCCTTACAAACGCTGACGCGGATCTGCTTTTTCAAATAAACATAAACCTCGGTCTCAATACTCACATCCAGGGTGTCCTCGTTTATCACCAGCAGGCCCATGTTCTTCGTGAGCAGCTTGCAGGAGTGGCCTTCAGGAGAAACAACAAAAATAAAGAAAATTCATTATTTAAAGGGCACCTATTTTACCCCCTTTACAAGATGTAACATAAGTCTTGTGTCTCCAGAATGTGTCTGTAAAGTTTCAGCTCAAAACATCCATCAGATTACTTATTATAGTCGGCAGCCTATGCCTTTAATGCAAATTAAATGCCAATGAGCTGGTCCACTGTTCCCACGTGAATGTCGATGTTAGATAAACAGCATGATGACAGAGACAGACACGGATAAAGCAGATTTAGGATTCATTTTATGAGTTGAATATAATAAGTAAGGCCCAATCCCAATTCTACACCTTAGACACTCGTACTTTACTGTCATGCTTTAAAAACCAAAAAAAAAAAAAAAGGCTAAAATAAAAACTTAAGAGAACTTTTAAAGCTAAATTACGCTACCTATAATCCATAATAATAACTCCTGTATGGCAGTCCCATAACATTCTGACACTCAATGGCACTGGAATCCCCTGTCAGAAAAGTCTAGTGGCTGAGAATGAGCTTTTTACAGTGTCTGCTATAATGTTAATGTTGTTTTCATGTGTTTGCATAGATGAATATAGCCATGGTATAAATGCACAGTACAGTTACGATCTTATTGCTGAATTATATTGTTATCATAACTTCATACTTTTGCCTTGCCAGTAATTTCCTGAAGATAAATACCAAAAAATAACGCAAGTAAAAAAAACAGTTGTCATTGTCAATCTTATATGAAGCAAGAGATTTGAAATTGGGCCTAAGCAGTGGTGTAAAGTAACAAATTACAAGTAATCAAATTACTGTAATTGAATAACTTTTCTCAGGATTTGTAATTTACTAAGTAGTTTTAAAAATGTCTACTTTTACTTTCTCTTGAGTATATTTTTAGTGCTGTATCGGTACTTTTACTTCACTACTTACCTTCAACCTGCAGTCACTACTTTATTTTTTCCTGTCTATGGGATTATAAAAATCAGTCTTGTGATTCCTGTCCAATCAAATTGCATCATAATGAACTACCTCAAGACATGTGCGCTTTATAATTGCAGCAAACTGTTTGGAAGCATTAAAATTGTCCAAGATGTCCAAAATCTTTACAAGCATTGACCCAGAGACTGTTTAGATGCATGTCACTGATGAGAAGATGACGGATGTTTACTGTATGATGACCGAAATGGCCTTAAACACCCAGCAGGCACAAGACGTCAACATGATGTCAGATTGACGTCGTACCCCAACGTCAAATTACCAACCAAATATCAACGTCTAGATGTTACAGTTTGATGTTGTGTGGACGTTACCACTATGCCATCTATCAGATGTTGGATTTTGGTTGCCATACTTGATGAATAAGTGTCAGCATTTGACATATTATGACGTTGGTTTAAGATGTTGGGTCGACGTTGGATTTTGGTTACTTTCTAACAACCTTAAATCAACCAAATACCACCGTCATTTGACGTCATTATTGGACATCAAAATAATGTCTTTAGACTGGCTAGACGTTGAATTTTGGTCACCTGACATCACAACCGAAATCTAAGTTAATATTAACGTCTTATGATATTGTGTGCCTGCTTGGCAATAACTAGATGCACTACATAATGTTACGTTTACACTGGGGGTGTCCAAACACGGTCCCGGAGAGTTGGTGTCCTGCAAAGTTTAGTTTCAACCACAATCAGACACACCTGGGCTAGCTAATCAAGCTCTTACTAGGCTTTCTAGAAACATCCTTGCAGGCGTGTTGAGGCAAGTTGGAGTTAAAATCTGCAGGACACTGGCCCTCCAGGATCGAGTTTGGGCACCCCTGGTTTACACACACATGCACAAATTACATGTACTCACTACTCTTGAGCACTTTTGAAATGTCAGCTTTTTACTCATACTTTGAGTAATATTTGCAGCAGATACTTTTACTCTACTTGTACTACATTTTTAGGCAAGTAATGGTACTTTTACTTGTGTATGACTTTTTAGGACTCTTTCCACCACTGGGCCTAAGTGTATTTGCTATATTTGTGGTGGAGTTTATTAAAGCAATTGATGCATCACAGGCACATGCCATTCAAAGTGCACACACACATACGGTTTTTGCACGTCTACTTGAAGTGGTCTCGTATAGCCTTTATGTCTTTTCTTAATTACAAACATGCAGTGTTTTAAAAACGTTTTAACCTTGAGGTTCTGCTGATCACAGATCATTCAATCCCAGTTTTAGCTCCTGTGTTGTGGGCATGTGTACTGTGTACATTACTATGGAGACATGTTAATACACGACTGTCAATCAATTCGGTGGGTGGGAAAAAAGCACCCCTACGTTGGGCCTCCAAATGGCTGGAATCTGAATCCTATTTTAATGTCAGGAAATTTAAAAAACGAGACTTATTGTGTTTCTATCACTCTAATATGACTGTAGACACACTATACCTACACAGAGTTCTGTATAAATAGCTTACAAAAGATTATTTTCATCATAGCTGCCCTTTAAGCGGAGACACTGTAAGCAAAAAACTTTATGGATCTTTTAATTTTCAAATTTGGATTCGAGTTTTTTTCAGTGTAATGTACAGAAGATGTCAACTATTCACTTTTAAATGGATATTTTACTCAAAAAAATGAATTAAACCATGTTTCTTTATCTGGCTGGCACCAATCCACTTCCATAGAAGGAAAAGCATATCATGGAAGTCAATGAATGCCAGCTACAAGCATTCTTTAATATATCCTCAACATAAATTACTTGTTCAAACAGGTTTAGATCAAGTAAATGATGAATAAATAATGGAAGAATTTGTATTTTTTGGGGGGGAACTTAACCTTTTTTAACCATTTAAAAATAATTTGAGTGTATACTTGAATGTATACTTTAAATGAGTTTTTCACCTACACTGACCCAGCCTCCGCCACTGAGACTGCAGCTCTGCACAAGACGTTTGGCCAGCGGAGAAATTAAAATGATCGTGCCCAACTGAGCCTGGTTTCTCTCAAGGTTTTTTTTCTTCACTTTCGCCATTTAGTGAAGTTTTTTTTCCTTCTCCGCTGTCGCCACTGGCTTGCATGGTTTGGGATCCATAGAGCTGCGCATCGTTGGATTTGCTCTTCAGTATTTGGACTCTCAGTAGTGATTATTAAACCACACTGAACTGAGCTAAACTGAACTGAACTTAAACACTACAAACTGAACTACACTGTTCCTATTTACTATGACCCTTTATGTGAAGCTGCTTTGACACAATCTACATTCTATAAGCGCTATACAAATAAAGGTGAATTGAATTGAATACAAGTAAAACTAAACTTCAGCAGCCCTAATATAAACCAAACGTCACCGTTGATTTGAAGCTTTTTATAAAGGCACATGGGCATATATGATGTCCCTAATAATATCCACAGTGATTCCTTTTCTGGCTTTCTGAATTATGGAGTGATTAAAAGAGATTCCTAAAACCATCTCAGTAAAGTTTTGACTATAATGTCAAACAAGGAGAAATATTTTGAACCCAACTTCATCCAGTGTTCGGATTCTTTGCTCTTAAAATGTATGTAACTTATATTTTTATTTTAAAATGTACCAAATTTTTAAATAAATTAACATTTTTAGAAAACTTGTAATATAAAAAATGTTTTTGGTGAAGTATCTGATCAATAAGTTTGACCTTATTTCTATTACACTACTCAACAGTAATGTCCTGCATTAAACTAACTCACTACTCTCACCAAGCCTGAAAACACATGGTATGTTTGCAAGAAAAAAAAAAGCAAATGACGAATGGTTCACCGCAATGCAGTACTGTAGTCATTTATCAGCCCTACAGAGATATGTGAGGTGTAACCACAGCGATGGATGAAAGAAATGACTAATTGAGGAGTGAAAAGCACATATTGTGATTAAAGTTAACAGCAGACCTGAGTTTCAGACTCCCACATCGCACAACGGTTTAACGTGCCTCTTCGCAGCTCGTATGAGATCACAACTGGACGGCTGACAGAGGCCCGATAAAAAAAGCACGACATCCCATCATCCATCAGGACATGTCTAAACAACATAAAGGGCGGATCGAGTCCACTTGCTGTTTAATAGTTTGCCGACACCTCAGTATTTAAGAGTGATGTCCGTGGGGAAACAGAGACGTGTGTGCGTGTGTGTGTGTGTATACGCATGCACTTCTAGATGGAAAGAACCACTGGGAATCAAGTGTTTTAATAAGAGTTACAGTAAAGGACAAGCAATTCCCAAAAGTGGTTATTATATTAAATTGCATCCAGTAATTTTGTGTTGGACAGAGCTGATGTATTTTTCCTAGCAACAATATTTCAAATAAAGCTGACCGGATTATAGCAACAGCCTATGCGAGTTCACCCTGGAAGCATCAGTAAATCTGGGTCAGAAATAATAAATGAATCCATAACTGCTGGATGCTCTGGACATATTTTTATATTTATTTCTTCCAAATAACAAACCCCACCCGTCATCCATCTGTCAGTCCTCAGAAACAATTGTATGTTGTGCATTAAGTTTAATGAAGTTCTTCATACATTCTTCATATATGTCATTATTTCATTTAATTACAATGATTAATAATAAAAAAACGTCTATTTATAAAGTGCGTCTACCTATCTATCTACACTATCCATCCTTCTACCTATTCATCTGTCTATCCTTCTACCCATCTGTCTACAGTATCCATCCTTCTACCTATCCATGCATCCATCTACCTGACCTTCTACCTATCTATCAATCCATCCATATATCCTACCTATCCACCAATCCGTCTTTCTACCCATTTATCCCTCCATCCACCCATCCATCCTTCTACCTACCCATTTATACATTCTTCTACCTATCCATCCATCCATCCATCCATCCATCCATCCATCTTTCTACCTACTCATCCACCCATCCATCCATTCCTCTACCTATCGATACATCCATCCTTCTACCTATCTATCCTTCTACCCATCTATCCTTCTACATATCTATCCATCTATTTATCTACCTTTCTACCTATCCATCCATCCCTCCTTCTTCCTACCTATCCTTTTACCTTTCCATCCATCCATCCTTCTACCCATCCATCCATCTATCCTTCTACCCATCCAACCATCCATCCTTCTACCTATCCATTCATCCATCCATCCATCCACCCATTCATCCATCTATCTACCCGTCCTTCTACCTATCTATCAATCCACCCATATATCCTACATATCCACCAATCTGTCTTTCTACCCATTTATCCCTCCAACCACCCATCCTTCTACCTACCCATTCATACATTCTTCTACCGATCCATCCATCCATCTTTCTACCTACTCATCCACCCATCCATCCATTCCTCTACCTATCGATACATCCATTCTTCTACCTATCTATCCTTCAACCTATCCATCCATCTATCTACCTACCTTTCTACCTATCCATCCACCCTTCTACCTATCCATCTATCCATCCCTCCATCTTCCTACCTATCCTTCTACCTTTCCATCCATCCACCCTTCTACCCATCTATCCATCGTTCTACATATCCATCCATCCATCTAACTATCCATCCATCCATCTATCTACCTATCCTTCTACCTATATCAAAACATCCATCTACCTATTCATACCTCCATCCACCCTTCCACCTATCCATCCTTCTACCTATCTTTCCATCCATCCATCATTCTACCTTTCTATCCCTCCATCCACCCATCCATCTGTCTCCCTATCATTCTACCTATCCATCCATCCTTCTATCCATATATCCATCATTCTACCCATCCATCCTTCCTTCTACCCATCCATCAACCCATCCTTCTGTATAATGCTTTTTAATTTTATTTACATGTATAATCCTTTCCCAGTGATGGGTTCCAGTTGGAAGGGCATCCGCTGCGTAAAACATATGCTTGATAAATTGGCGGTTCATTCCGTTGTTGCGACCCCAGATTAATAAAGGGACTAAGCCAAAAAAGAAAATGAATAAATGAATCAATGAATGAATGTATGTATAATCCATATGTACATATTTTACTCTTATATTTTATATAAAAATATACACAACACAATTTTGAATACACAAAAAAATCATGTTTTTTACTCCCTTTACGAAATATAACAAATGTATAAAACTGTAAAACTATAATAAATTCAGCAATAGTTCGCATGTGTACACACTTGTTTTAACATTTATGTATTTCTCAAATTTATTTATTTTAAAAGTTTCCTCTGGATCAGTATAAAAATAAAAAATAAATAAATAAAAAACTCTGTACAACTGTACATATAGAACATGACCATCTCCCACACCATGACTGTGAAGCTTGTCCACTTTAACTTTACTTATTACATCCAATAATAATGCTAGCTAGAAGGCAATAAATTAAAGCATTTCCCAAACCCTAAAATCCCAAATCTAAGCCTTTGGCTACAAGTGGACAACTGTGGAAGTCGCTATATGAATAGGAGCCTTGTCACAAAATATGCACATTTTAACAAATCAAAATGACACACTTCCACCTTAAGGAAATGTGACATTGACCAAATTCAACAAGACTATTAAAAATGAGTATGTATTAACGCACTCGTGTCCTGATCTGTCCTGTCATTCCAGCTGAAACTGTTTCTGTTGATTTTAAACCTGCATGTTTAACCAAAATGTCCAGTCTGTGTGGAAAAGTGCTCTGCTTTCCTGACAGCGACCCAAATCCTGACATGTTTCCGCAGTTTCATTCAGACCGCTGGTAGATTTATGCTACGTTTACACTAGTGCATTTCATTTTAACATAGTGTTTCAAAATAAAATGTATCCTTACCCATACTGGGATTTCAGAAAAGACCTTTGTTCATTCCTCACTATAAGATTGAAAATGCGAGTTAAAAGTAGCAATCAAATTAAAGTAAAACATTGTAGCCTATATACAATCATTATATGAAACTAATTAGTTATAAACTGTATGTGTACTTGCATATAAATGTCTTGCTAAATTTAACTGGAGCAAAGCTATCATCTCTCATTGGGAATAAAAGACGTAATGTGTCATTTTCTCCACTAGAGGGCACATATTCACAACAAACAAAGCCGTATTTCGGCTAAATGTGGAATTATGGGAGTTGTGGTCTTCATTAGATCCTATAGCACTCCAGAAGAAATCAAGTTGATGGATGAGCTGAAATACTTAACACATCTCATCATGGGAGTATTTATCAGAGTAAATGATCCGGGACAGCCTTCCCGTGGTCGCACAGCCATCGCCGTGGCTAATGCCAACGCTGATGCGAACCTCTCAAAAAATGTAACTACACGTTGCAACGACACATAGGGCAAGCTCTGTGATTGGTCGGCTTGGTAGCGGTGATGAGTGTGGGCGGTGATGAGAGCCACGAGCCTGATGGAGCGAGTGTTTACCAGTGTTGAGTCCCGTAAAGGAGCTCCAGATGGAAACTTTTGTTTTGGGTTTACCTTATGATTAAAGTTGTTGCACATCCGCCAGTTCCAGCTTCTGAACGAGCGAGTCTGAGCTGCTTGTCCATTAAGGTAGTGTTCAGAAAAAACAAACTCACGGAGAAGCTCGACACAGAGGAAAATAAAAGTCTAGTGGCAGCTAGCATTTCGGAAGCGTTATTGCAGAGCAACACAAACAGTGCGCAGAAATGCACAGCTACGCACAAGGCAGACGCCATGGGTCAAAGAGATAACTCAACGCAGAAGTATAAACCAACTTTTAGGCTGAAGGAAACCGCTGAATCAATTGCTCATGAGCGAGATGCGGCACGAAAGCAGAGGACTTTTATCCAGTTCTTCTGCTCATGATCATGTGGAGAAGCAGCATTGCCAGACATCACAAGTCTCCCGGAAGTTCTGGGAGTCTCCCGCATATGCATAGAGAGTCCAGAATGCAAATGAATTAAAATCTCCGGGAAATTGCGCATCCCCCCTCCTCAAATATGTCGCACACCCCTCTCCACCGCATCCATCCCTGCCCTTCAAATACGTTCCCACCCCCACGTTAAGGTGTGGTTGGGGGAAAAGAAGAGGAGGTCCTGGATTTGTTCACAGAGGTTCAAGTGAAACAGGTTTTTAGTTGTCATTTGAATGATACTAGTGAATCTGCAGTCCGTATGGGAATGGGAAGATCATTCCACCAGTGAGGAACACTGAATGAAAAGGTTTTGGAAAGTGACTTATAGCCTCTCTGTGATGGTACCATAAAGTAGAGATCTGCATTCCCGTGGCTGTACCGTGGGACCCGACCAGTTGTTTTCTTGCGGCGTAGGAATAAATTTCTGAATAAAACGTGGTAGCAGTCGGGAACTCTGGTGTAATTTTAACGGGAGCGGGCACCTGCGTACTGTATATAGCACTCCCGAAAGAAAGAGTGCACGCTCTGCCGTAGTGCTGTTTGTGTATGTGTGTGTGAGAGACAGCACTACTGCCCTTTTTGCAGTAGTTTGTACACAGCAATGCTCCACAGCTTTGGCAATACGAATGTAGAGTTATTTGTCATGACAATAAGCACCTAAATGTGAAATATGAATGTGGAAGTGAGAGCGCGCATCCGCTGTGGTGCTCTGTCTGTGTGTGTGTCGCTTGTAATAGGCTGACTGGACTCTGTAACATCCAGCTGGGTGTTTTTGGGAGGCCTGTTTAATCGCTCCACGTTCTTCCGTGGCCCAGTATGTACCTGCTACCTGATATATGAAAAGCCATCTGTAGTTGGCAAATATATTGAGTGGATATGTTTGTAAATCTGACTTTGAAAGCCACAAACCTCACCGCACGCCACGCGGCACTCATGTCTCTTCACAAATAGGCAAACAAAATGACAATTAGCCTACAATCCTTGCACAACCTACAGTTTTATCTGTTATTTCTCTCTTTTGGTAGTGCCCAATTTTAACGAGAGATTTTGAAAACCAGATCTAAATTTTGCGGGAACGCTTGGGTCGGGTCGGGCAGTGAATGAACAAAGGCTGAATATACGGCAGGAGAGGTTGGGTGCGGTATTAAACCTTGCGGAAGCGGGATTTAAATTTCAGTCCCGCGCAGATCTCTAAATAAATGAGCACCGCTTTGTGGTAAAGTGTTTGCAAATGTGAGCCTATTGTCCAAGACAAACTTCACCACTGCCAACATTAAAGTGTATTAAATGAATGAATAAAAACTTGTTTGTAAATTAAACAGTCTGATCTCAAGGAAACTAACTATTTTACATTTGACAGTTTAGTGGCTAATTCGTACTCGAGTTCAGTCGTATTTTGACTTTTAAGGAGGCGTGGCACCCAACCCCGCCCCAAAACCATCATTGGGGGATGAGCAAATCATACTAAATTGTATGAATGAGATCACACGAATTCATATGAATTAACCACTAAATCAAAATGTTATGAACTCAAAATGTTACGACATTGTATTGGAATTAAAGGGATAGCTCACCCAAAATTAAATTCTGTCCTTGTTTGCTTACTTCCCTTTGTCTTTTGAACACAAAATAAATTAATTTGAAAAATGATAGAAACCTGTAACCATTGACTTCCATAGTATTGTTTTTTTTCCTAATAAATGGTTACAGGCTTACAACATTATTCAAAATAACGTCTTTGGTGTTAAACAGAAAAAGGAAGCTCATAAAAAGGTATGGAAAATTTTGAGGGAGAGTAAATGGCGTTACATTTTCATTTTTGGGTGTGATATTAGCATTTCCATCAGCCGTTACTTCAAAATGTGCATTAACAGAGGCAAGATGGAAACCCAGTTATTGACACCTGCATGACGCAGCAGAATCTGTAGGAGTGTGTTTGGCTCTGTGCTGCTGCTGCCCGGTGGGTTTTCATTCATTCAGTCTGCTGGCATTGGCTGCGGGTGAGAGGAGGGCATGTTGAGTTGTTTGCATTGGCCACATGCTGTTTGTTTGGGCTTTAATCTCTGAGGCTTTACAGTGGCACCCAGCGGCCAGGAGAAACAGCCCAGCAGCAGCACAGTGTGGAAAGCAGCTCTTCCTCACTCCGCCCCTGCTTAATGGTCTTATGCATTAATAAGAACTGGAGCGGCTTCACGAGAGAGGCGGCCAAACAGCTCTAAGTGCCCACAAACCCCAGATTAAACAGCCCTCTACTGCACAGAGCCAGGCTTCATTTCTCTTCTGATAGTTTTCATCTGTTTTTGGACCGCGCAAGGGTGGGAAATGAAGGCACCATAGATTTTTTTAAACATGCTGAGATGTTGATGTACGCATTTAGGTTTTAAAATAGACTAAAGAGGATATTTACTTTTTCTTAAGTCACAAAAAAAGCTAAATTACATAGTTCTAAGATGTAAAATGGTACGGTAACCTTCTCCAAAAAATGACAATAATAAAAATAATATATAGTGCTCTGCATAAATGAGCACACCCCTAACAGAACTCTATATATTTGTGATACACTGTACATTAAAATAGTTAGCAGCAAGGACGAAACTGGAACTAATCTAACAAAAAACTGAAAATCACAGTCCAAGAATTAGTATTCTCGAATTAATATATTGGAGAACCATATTAAATATGATCATTATAAACAAGATAAAAAAGAGAAACAAATAATTTAAAATTGTTTACATTTTGTTTGTTGTTTGTTTACTCCTAAAGATGTTAGGTGACCAAACTCTTATTTTATGATAATAGCTATCATGGATAAAGTGTTTAGTTTAAAAAAAATACCAAAACAATAGCCTATATTTACTGAGAAATGGGTAAAAATATTCACTTTCAAAAGGGGGTATACTCATTTATGCTGAGCACTGTATAAATATACACTCCCTGACAAAAGTCTTGTTGTCTATGTTGTCAGAAGGTATATTTTTCTGATGAATCATCTGTTGAACTGCATCCCAATCATCACAAATACTGCAGAAGACCTACTGGAACCCACATGAACCCAACATTCTAACAGTGATCTGTCAAGTTTAGTGAAGGAAAAATCATGGTTTGGGGTTACATTCAGTATGGGGGTGTACGAAGGATCTGCAAAATGGATGGCAACATCAGCAGCCTGAGGTATCAAGACATTTGTGCTGCCCATTACATTACAAACCACAGGAGAGAGTAAATTCTTCAGCAGGATAGCGCTCCTTCTCATACTTCAGCCTCCACAAAGTTCCTGAAAGCAAAGAAACTGCTCCAGGATTGGCCAGCTCAGTCACCAGACATAAACATTATTGAGCATGTTTTGGGGTAAGACGGAGGCATAGAAGATGAATCCAAAGAATCTTGATGAACTCTGGGAGTCCTGCAGGAACGCTTTCTTTGCCATTCCAGATGACTTTATTAATACGTTATTTGAGTCATTGCAGAGATGTATGGATGCAGTCCTCCAAGCTCATGCAAGTCATACACAATATTCATTCTTTTTCCACTGCACCATGACTTTATATTCTATACTGGACATTATTTCTGTTAAGCGACAAGAGTTTTCTCTAAGCAAAGTCAGACCTTACTGTCCTAATTAAATAATTAAAAATCAAGGCATGATCATATTTTATTTTGGTAAAATAAGCGTAATCTAGAGGCCTTCGCCTTTCATATAAGCCACTTCTGATACCAAATGATCAACTAGAAGTCAAGTTATTATGTGTTGTTCCAAAAACTTGGATAGGCAACAAGACATTTGTCAGGTAGTGTACAGTACATCATACATTGTATGAATATTTTATAATTAAATAAATAATTTTAGGGTATTTTAATAACTTTGAAGTTAAAGAGTGACTGTATTAAAAGTTGTTTCATGACAAGGTTGAAAGAAAGACTTTGGTGTTTCTGTGTGGAGTTTGCATGTTCTCCCTGTGTTGGTGTGGGTTTCCTCTGGGTGCTCCGGTTTCCCCCACAGTCCAAAGACATGCTATAGGTGAATTGAATAAACTAAATTGTCCGTAGTGTATGAGTGTGTGTGTGAATGAGTGTGTATGGGTATTTCCCAATACTGGGTTGTGGCTGGAAGGGCATCCGCTGTGTAAAACATGCTGGAATAGTTGGCGGTTCATTCCGCTGTGGCAGCCTCTGAAATAGAGACTAAGCCAAAGGAAAATTAATGAATGAATTTGTATTTTATAACACATTAGTAAATGATTAGTAAATGCTGTACAAGTATTGTTGATTATTAGTTCATGTTAGTAAATACATTAACTAATAAAAATGTATTGTAAAGCGTGGCTATATTTTCCTAAAACAGTTACTGTACTTTTTATTTTATTGAATACTTCATATTTTCTCATCCAGCACATCCCATACAGGTTATTATGTAAGAAAATATTAGTGGCTACTGGAAGTAAAATATTACGTTTGCATACTGCTGGTCCTCTCCATTACTCCACACCACCTCAGACACATTTAATGACACTGGCAAAGGGTTCTGGAACCCATGTCTCTTGTCATCCTCCAATTTAACCAAATGATAAATTACAAAAAGAAAAAAAAGCCACAAAGTAAACACAGACATAGCTGTCTTTACTTTAGAGCACTGCAGCCAAGAGGAGGTCCAGTAAAAACTCTTCCTCTCAGAGCAAGTGCGTTTTCAGCTGGACACAATGAGCTGATTCAGGATCAGCGCTGGTCAACAGCCACAGACTGAGCTCTGTCAGTGTGTTTTTCTGACCCGAGTGTTTAACATGAGGCCTGTTAGAAAGCCTCACAGCAGACGGGCTAATGCTGGACAGCAGTTTTGCAGGACAGATGAGGACATGTGTTGCGTCAGCTTTTAGATGAGGACAGAAACCGAACACCGTGTACCTGTGCGACAGATGGCCGGTCAGGAAGGCCTGTGTTTATTTGAGAGGTCTGCAGAATGATATGAGTGTATATTTTTGAGCATTTAAATTAGGGAGAGAAACACTGCTTAATGTCAGTGAGGAATTTACTCTTAAATTGTATCATATTTTGATAGACATTTTGCCATTTGCAAGATTAGCCAGTGAGTTATGTATTATATAAATGTATACAAATTATTATTCACTTAAAAAAAACAGATAGCTCTGTTTATATTTTCATATATATATATATATATATATATATATATATATATATATATATATATATATATATATATATATATATATATATATATATACACATATACAGTTTAAGTCAGAATTATTAGCCCCCCTCTTTTTTTTCTCCCCAATTTCTATTTAACAGAGAGAGGATTTTTTTTTAACAAATTTCTAAACATAATAGCTCATAACTCATAACTCATTTCTAATAGAGCAATGTGTGCTCATGCTTCACTTGTAGAAAATCTCGTTATTTTTTCATTTATCTTACTTTGATTATATACAGCTACTCAGCTAACATGAAAACGACTGTCATATTTCCTAGTTCCTCTAAAGACCCGCCCTCAAGAGGCTCTGATTGGTCAGCTAACATAATGTTCTGTGATTCACAGATCAGCTCCACATCACCAAGAAGGGTCTCTGTTATAACATTACAGCGCCTCTGGCCATGCCCCTTTGCTGCGCGGGGTGTATGTGTGTAACCTGAAGGGTTTATGACATCATTAACCCGGATGTATTTTTTGAACTTTGAACGCATTGAACTTTGAGCATATTACATTTAGAGATGTTTCTGTTCACACAGCTACATTACACATCAACAAAAGCTTAAAATATGATATCATAGTGGACCACCCCTTTAAAATAAACTAAATTTTACTCTGTTCTCATAAGACACATATGAAAAAATAAAATACAACAATCAATAATGACAGGTACATGTTCCCTTTATGTATACCATAAGAAATCTTCATTTATTAAAAAAAAATTGTTATAGCGCAAAAAAAGTTATTAGCATAAGAAACATTTATTTTACTTTTGATTAAATAGCAATAATATTAATAATAATATTAATAATAATAATAATAATAATTAAATAAACCCACATGTATTTTTAAGTGTCAAATATAAAATGCTAAAACAAATATTTCATAAAAATGTAGTTAATAATTTAATTATTAACTACATTTGAATAACAATTATTCTCCATTAATTAATAAACAATTTAATATTCCATGACATAAGACAAAATATTATAAGAGAGATTTATCTGAAAGGTGCATTTACTTGATGCCTATGATATAGTTTTAGTCATAGTCAAAGTCAATTAATCCAAATTAAAAACAGTTTAGCAAATCCTTAAAAACCTTGAGACGAGATTGTGGGCCATCTACAATGAATAAACTGAAATTAAAATAACTAAGTAAATAATCAAACAAGACAAAAATTCTGTAGGCCTATAGATGCAATGTAACTTAATTCAACAAACGGACCATCAAAACAAAGTGTGACCAAAGTGTATTGCCACAAGCTGTCAGTTGTAGGTTTACTCCTCACCTATGTTGATGGCGGTCTCCTGCTTGTCTCCTGTCAGGATCCAGATCTTAATGTCGGCCTTCATGAGGGTCTCGATGGTTTCTGGCACTTTGTCTTGAAGTTTGTCTTCAATGGCCGTGGCTCCCAGCAACTGCAGGTTCTGTGGAGAAACAGACCAAAACTTTGAATACTATACATACTGTACACAATTTCATTCAAAACCCACTATCATTAAAGTATCAAGCAGAGTGAAATAGAGAACATCAATGAGACCCTTAATCAATATATCGACTTAATCGCACAACACTTGAACACGGCCTCAATCATTTTTGCAATATATATCACCCAAACACACGAATCAATTCTAGCAACATTTTAGCTGATTGTGCAACATCTGTATCACTATTGGAGGTGTCAGTATAGGTAAAAAAGAAACACCATAGTTTTTACTATGAATTACTATAGTATATTTTCATGAGGGTGCCTGATGATGGAAAACAGATCTGTTACCTTTTTACTAGTTCTTCTTATTTTGCACTTATTTTATTAACATTTATCATTATCATTATTTGTTTGTTTAGGATTTACATTTTCACATTCTGATTCCAATGCCTAATTATTAAATTATTAAAATGACAATAATTAAATGAAATTAAATGAAGAGTGTACTTGCATTACGATGCCATTATGGTGTCAATATTTATATGTTTAAAGCAAAACATTTGTTGCTATATATCGTACTACAAAAAATAGATTTAGTGACAGGCCTAACATCAATCTATTGATGAATACTGCATCTTATCTCACACTACTGAGGTTTTTATTTGAAATTGATCTTACTTTCAACACAATTTCATACCAAATACATACAGAAATAGATACTAAAGAAATGCTGGGTTGCTTAAACACAAATTAGGTAAAATATGAACCAACCAAAACATTGGGTTAAATTTGGTCCTATTTAATATGATCCCATTTTTAAAAAAAAATATCCGGCAGTTACTTTAGTCCCATTAACTCCCAAAATTGGGTTGAAAAACTGGAAAATTGGGTTTTTCAGCACATTTCTAAACATAATAGTTTTAATAACTAATTCCTAATAACAGATTTCTTTTATCTTTGCCATGATGACAGTACATCATTTTTACTAGATATTTAGGTTAATTAGGTTAACTAGGCAAGTGAGAAATAAGGTATGTCATTGTATAAATACGGTTTGTATTGTAGACTAGGGGCTCCCAAACTTCTCAGCCCACGACCCCCAAAATAACTCACGACCCCCCATTATCATCATATTGACAACACAAAAAAGTGCAACAGTCTAAAAACTATATAATCTTTTATAGTCATTTATTCCTTTGTTTAATTTAATATTAACCTCACCTAATGGGACTGTTTTAACCTCACCTAACGGCACAATGTTTACAGCAAGACTTTATTCCTGGTTTAATTTTGGAGTGCCATAAAGATACCAGAAAGTTTAGGGTGATGCCGTAAAATCAATCTATTGCAAATGATGCTATGGCTGTGGCTCTTGTAATGTAAAGACCCCTAGGAGTCACAATCCAATGGGAAAAACTATTGAAAACTGATGGCTTTTTATTTGCATGTTTTATTTGATATTTTTATGTTACTATTTTTATCTTCTGTAGGTTATGGATAAAATATAGTAATTTTACAGTTTATTAAAATTGATTTGATTATTGGAAATCACCAGGCGACCCCCTCTCATTGTCCCCTGACCACTACGTTGGGAACCACTGCTGTAGACAATCGAAACAATATATTGCTTAAGGGGGCTAATATTGACCTTAAAATGTTTAAAAAAAAAGCTAAAAACTGCTTTTATTCTAGCCAAAATAAAACAAATAAGACTTTCTCCAGAAGAAACAATATTATAGGAAATACTGTGAAAAATTCCTTGCTCTACTAAACATCATTTGGGAAATATCTGAAAAAGAAAAAAACTAATTCATAGGAGGGCGAATAATTCTTCAACTGTACATGAGCATAAAATATTGTTTGTTTACATTTCATACAATGAAAGACATGCAACCATTTCAGCTGTAGACAGCCCTTTAAACTTGTATTATTCTTTTCTGGCACTGGTTTCCATTACTCAGAAGCAAAATGTAGGAGTAGAAGGCCCTTAGAGAAAGTGCATCTCATGTTGGTTCGCAAATTCATGTGTGAGAGGAAAAAAGGGTGCATGGACTGTTAATGTGTTTTTCTCAGGAAGCCCGCAGACCCTTTGACCAGCCGTGATCCTATTTGGAGCGGACAGGATTTTGACAAGACCCTGTGGAGGAAAGTCAGCTGCACCAAAGAGAAGAAGTAAAAAAGAGAAAGAGACTCTGCAAGCGTGCTGTAAACTCTACACTGATATGGAGATCAGGGGTCGGTTTCAGAAAGTCAAAACTCAGAGTATGTTAACCCTGAAATAAGAGGTAACTGAGAAAATGGGGGAAGTCAAACCCATTTCTATCCCTTTCAAGTTTGACAAACTTCACATTCATTCATGAACTTCCCTTATATATCAGGGGTCACTACAGCGGAGTGGACCGCCAACTTATCCAGCATATGTTTTACACAGCAGATGCCTTTCCAGCTGCAACCCAGCACTGGGAAACATCAATACACTCTCATTCACACACATACACTAAATGGATGGCAGACAATTTTCTGCAACTGAACGCTGATAAAACAGAAATGTTCATTTTTGCTCCAGATAGCATCACCCCTATGATCAGGCAAGTTTTTGGGGGTTTGTCATATTCAAATTGCAGTGATATTAGAAATCTTGGTGTCATTTTTGATCGAGCTCTGTGCTTTAATAGCCATGTTAAGTCTGTTGTTCGTACATGCTTTTTTCACCTGAGGAACATTGCGAAAATCAAAGATGTTGTGTCAAAGGAAGAGATGGCAGATAAAAGCAGTCACTCATGTAGCCGGTCTCTGAGGTCTTCTGGCAAAGACCTGTTAGCCATTCCCAGAACTCGTCTTAAGACTAAAGGTGACCATGCTTTCTGTGTGGTGGCCCCACGGCTCTGGAACTCTCTCCCGATAGCACTGAGAACTCTGGGATCAGCTGAACTTTTTAAAAAGCATTTAAAGACCCACTTTTTTTGGTCAAGCTTTTAATTAACAGTATTAGTGTTTCTGTATTTGGATTTTTAATTAGTTTTAACATGTGTTCTTTTATTGTCATGTGTTCTTTTAGTTGTTTTCTCTTATTGTAAAGGCACTTTGTGACTCAATGTCTGGAAAAGGTGCTATATAAATAAACCATTACTTACTTGCACTATAGGTGAATTGAATAAACTTAATTGTCTGTAGTGTATGTCTTTGGACTGTGGGGAAAACCAAAGCACCCGGAGGAAACCCACGCCAAAACAGGGGAGAACATGCAAACTTCACACAGAAATGCCAACTGTCCCAGTTGGGATTCGAACCAGTGACTTTATTGCTGTGAGGTGACAGTGCTAACCACTGAGGCACCATGCCGCCCACGCTTCACACTTCGAAACAAACAAACAAAAAAGAATTTCCCTCATTTCAGCCTTAATATACTCTGAGTTACAGTGAGTCTCAAGCAGAACCTCACAGCTGATGCAAACCTCATATATATTTAATGAAGTTTTGAGGGGGGTATAAAGAAATGATATTATATATATATATTTATGCACTAAATTGATACGAATATTTGTATTTTGCAAAGCAAAATAGCATAAAATAGCAGTTCCTTTAAAAGAATCATAACAAAATGCATTCAGTTTTCATATTTTATAATAAAAAATTATTAAAAATAAACAAAGCAAAAATAAGCATATTAGAATGATTTCTGAACAATCGAAATGAAGGAACACAGAAAATCAAAGGTCTATCATTTGATATTATGCTCTATTTTTTATTCTGTGGTGTCACAAAATTCATTGTTTATGGTAATACTTTTTTTATCATTTATATGAGCACAATATTACACATCAATCATTATGACAGTGTTTCTCAACCACGTTCCAGGAGGGCCACCAGCTCTGCACATTTTCCATGTCTCCCTAACCAAACACACCTGATTCAGATCATCAGCAGAGACTGAAAGACCTTTAATGGGTGTGACAGACAAATGAGACATCCAAAACATGCAGTGTTGGTGGTCCTCCAGGAATGTGGTTGAGAAACACTGCATGATGAGGATTCAAACAGAATCATGAATAACAGCATTGTGTAAAATTTGCTTCTTGAAAGTACAATCTTTACATTTGGCATTTTATTTAGCTATATTTTATGCTGATCCTAAGAATCATTCGTTTTCGAAAAGTGTTTTATATTTTATTAATAGTTATTTTGTATTTATATACTTAAACATTTGGACTGTCAATCTATCTATCTGTCAATTTCTATCTATCTGTCAATCTCTATCTATCTATCTATCTATCTATCTATCTATCTATCTATCTATCTATCTATCTATCTATCTATCTATCTATCTATCTATCTATCTATCTATCTATCTAAAAAGTAGTTTGAATAAGCAGCAAAAGTAAATTTTTTAGTGTAGAAAATCCGACAATTGGTGTTTTACTGTCTCTCGGCCTTATTTCAGCTCATCAAAAATGAATAAAATAAAATTGTATGTACAGTAAGTTTCCTAGCATAAATATGGGCTTTTATGACTCTGGGTAGTTCTACATTACTATCTATCTATCCATCCATCTATCTATCTAACTGGGCCGGTTGGCATTTCTATGTGGAGTTTGCATGTTCTTTTCATGTAGGTGTTGGTTTCCTCCAGGTGCTCCGGTCTCTCCCACAGCCTAAAGACATGCGCTATAAGTGAATTGTGTAAACACAAACGGCCGTAGTGTGTGAATCAGTGTGTTTGGGTGTTTCCCAGTACTGGGTTGCGGCTGGAAGGGCATCCCCTGTGTATAACACATGCTGGAATAGTTGGCGGTTTATTCCGCTGTGGCGAACTCTGAATAAATAAATAAATAAATAAATAAATGAATAAATAAATAAATAAATAAATGAATAAATAAATAAATACAAAAAATAGCGTTCATAAAAAAGCCATATAAGCTGTTTCAGTTTGAGCAATATTATAAAAATAAGCTTAAAAAGTTGTCTTTAGCGGGGTTGTGCTGATATCACAGGCGAGTGGCCCGAAGGCACTGTTGTCCGTTTATAGCCTAATGTTAGCTTTTCAGTTCTTGCGTTTGCATTTAAGATCCAAAAGTGATAAAAGTTGTATTTTCGTGTGAGGATTTTCCGGCTGGACAAAATGTGTAAGTGTAATGAACAGTGTTTGAACACAGAGCTTATTATTTGCAATCTTCGAAAAACCTATGGGAAAATCCTATGGGGATTTTATCGAGGGAAACAGTTTTATGCTAGTAGCCGATTAGCCTACAAGGTGACGTCATAGTTCCTCCACTCTATAAGTGAGCAACATTTTGACGCTAGAAAGCATGTTTGATGCGGGAATGTAACTGATATGATATGCTGCAACGGCTCCTTTAAATACGAGATCAATGTAGCGTTCTTTGACGCTCTCACCGCCTTCAGTGTGAACACACAGTAAGGACGTTTCGACCAATGCGTGTGCGGCGCCGTGTATGAACTTGAATTGAAACACCAATAAAGGGCAAACAACTTACATTTCTATGGTAAGCTTGAGCATGTAAATTCAAACAACATTCATGAGTGGTGATGGCAAAATTCCCAATGGCTTCTTAAATAAATGCATTTGCCAAAAAGTCAGAAACAGCTCTTTGCTGAAAAAGATTTCCAACCCCTGCTGTAGACAATCGAAAAAATATTGCTTAAGGGGGCTAATAATATTGAACTTGAAAATGTTTTTTAAAAATTAAGAACTGCTTTTATTCTAGCTGAAATAGAACAGAAGACTTTCTCCAGAAGAAAAAAATTATAGGAAATACTGTGAAAAATCCCTTGCTCTGTTAAATATCATTTGGGAAATTTTTGAAAAAGAAAACAAAAATTCACAGGAGGCCGAATAATTTAGTCTTTGACTGTATATCGTTATTGGGATTTGACATGACTTGTATATATCATGATATGAGATTCGTGTCCTATCCCTAGCTTAGCTGCTGATCCTCTGATATAAACAGAAACATTAAGTGTCAGTGTCGCCACCTGCTGCCAGAAAGCTGTCATTACACCTGTCAGACGAGAGGCTTTTATGTCAAATGATTGATTAGATCCATTTTCTGTGAAAGGTTGGCAGCTCAGCTGGAGTCTGTGATTAATGATGGAGGTCGGCCATGTTTGAGAAGCACTTCCAGAGCTCAGACTTCCACTGTATTTCCTCACACTTTCAGCCAAATCGAGTTTTTTTGGGATGCCATGTGCGGACAGAAAACCAGCTCTCATTGATCAAACTGAAGCTCTACAGGAGAAGGCAGGCCTGCTGTATAACCTCCAGACTGTCCTCATATTCCCCAGAGCTGTTAAAGCAAGTGTCACTGGTGAAATATGACTTTTCCCTCACATCGTCTTTCTCTTAGGAAGACAAATGACCTTAGGAGTTTGTGCGGATGAGGAGTCAGTTAGAAGTGAACATCACGGCTGCTTTGTTCTTGATAACTATTATTGTCTGAGGAAGAACAACTGGCAACATGGTCTGAAATCAAGTTTGGGGTTGGCAGGGGTTTTATTAAAAGCCTCTTATACTCATCAAGGCTGCAATTCATTCATTCATTCAGCTTAGTCTCTGTTTCAGAGGTTGCCACAGCAGAATGAACTGCCAACTATTCCAGCATATGCAGCAGATGCCCTTTCAGCCACAACCCGGTACTGAGAAATACCATATACACTGATTCACACACACTCTTACAGTATGACCAATTTAGTTTATTCAGTTCACTTAAGGCATGTCTTTTGACTGTGGGAGGAAACCGGAGCCCCCAGAGGAAACCCACGCCAACGTGGGGAGAACATGCAAATTCCATACAAAAATGCCAACTGGCCCAGCCAGGGCACGAACTAGTGACCTTCTTGCTGTGAGGTGACAGTGCTAACCACTGAGCCACCCGCAATTATTTAAACAAAATTACATATGCATTACACATATACATATACATATATACATATATACATACATATATATATATATATATATATATAGTAATATATATATATATATATATATATATATATATGTGGAGTTTGCTTGTTCTCCCCGTGTTTGCGTGGGTTTCCTCCGGGTGCTCCAGTTTCCTCCACAAGTCCAAAGACATGCGGTATAGTTGAATTGGGTAAGCTAAAAACTGTCTATAATTTATCTGTGTGAATGAGCGTGTACAGATGTTTCCCAGTGAAGTTGGCGGTTCGTTCCGCTGTGGCAACCCCAGATTAATAAAGGGACTAAGATGAAAGAAAATGAATGAATGAATGAATGAATAATAATAAAAATAATACCTTCATTACACACATATACACTACACTACTTGCTGTGAGGCGATCGTGCTACCCACTGTGCCACCGTGATGCCAATAATATTAATAATAATAATTCTTTGCATTTATATAGCGCTTTCTGGACAAACTTTAATGACCACAGAGAATCAGAATCGGGTACTGACCAGGCACAGTTCTGCTTGGCTCCAGTGGGCAGAAATGTGAGAGTTGAAGAGAGCTAACTGCTGGCAATATGTTATACTTTTGAATATTACGAATATGAGTTGAATATTATACTTTTTTCCATTAAAAACAACAGTAGCACTGTATAAACAAATTTAAATCCTACTTTGAATGAATCCGGATACTTTTTAATGCATACATTTTTGTCCTCTGTGAAGCTGCGTGTAGATTGTCCACAAGAGTTCTTTTTCTAAATAATATTTATTTCTGTGATGTAAAGATAAATTAATGCAGTTTTATATATAGACCCACAGTATATAGTATGCGCACTTCTTGATGGAAACCAACTACAAACACTGGATAATCTATTAGAAATTCACCTTTTCTATGAGCTCATAGCTTTCCTCCATCTTGAGGGCTCTGTTTTGGATTGAGGTGGAGGCGCGATGATGAACCTCCAGCCACTGCTGATAGGACGACTCTGAGATATCGGCCACAGCGAAACACAGTGTGCGTAGACCTGCAAAACACACACGCACACACACACGAACACATCAGCTTCTCTCTCAAAAAAAAAACCCTCTTTCCTCTAATCTTCCCCAAGAACAAAGTCGTGGAGTTTATTTTATACTGAAGCTAATAGAGCTGACTGGATGATCTGTGCTCATTATGAATTATTCATGCAGGATGTTCAAAAACAGCTGCTGATTGCCTAAGGATCTTATTCAGCTGATGCTTTTCACTTCATCCAGTAGAGGGCGATGTCCTCCAGAGAAACTCAACTACTGCAGTACGCCAGTTCATTCAAGCAAACACAGAAATATAGGCACATACATATATAAAGGGCCAGTATTAGACTTGCATTATCTCCTATTCCGGGTATCACATCTGTACATGGTTGATGTCTCAGACAAAAAGGACTGGATTGTATTTCAGTATTCATGATTTTGTTATTAAAAAATATTGTTTTTATGCAGCCATAATTTTAGCTTAAATGAGTTATTCTGGTTTTTGGTGACTCTTTCAGATGAACTTGAGCAGTGCTGGGGTCCGTCCTTCATACGTGGATTACTCAATTAGCTGGATTTGGTTATTGGCGATTTCACACCATCCAGGATCATTTCGTTCTTCAAAGCTCATCCGAGAGTTGTTGTCATAGCAACAGTTCTGGTAGCTCAAACCACCTCAGGAGCAGGTTTATTTCATATAAACAGGATTTGATCGGGTCATTTCAAGCAAAGGTGATACTGAAAGTGTGTTATTTTGATATTATGTTATTTGATATATATAGTAATGACATTTTCTTACAGCAGTGACCTATAGATTATACACACTTGGGAAAAAGTAAAATAGTGTTAAAAAGTTTATATATCACTTATATAATTTATTTATTCATTCATTTTCTTTTCAGCTTAGTCCCTTTATTTATCCAAATTAGTGTGAATGTGTGTGTGTACGCATGTAAATGTCAATGCGTGTGTGTGTGTGTGTGCGCATGTACCCAAGTGTGAATGTGAGTGTGTGGGTGCGTTCATGTACGCAAGTGTGAATGTGTGGGTGGGTGTAGGTTTGTGTGTGCACGTGCATGTATTCAAGTGTTAACATGGGTGTGTGCATGCATGCATGTAAATGTGTGTGTGGACAGGTATTTAAGTGTGAATCTAGGTGCACGCTTGTAAGTGTGAATGTGTGCACACAGTATCCAAGTCTGAATGTGTGTGTGTGTACACATGCAAGTGTGGATGCGAGTTTGTGTGTGTGCATGTACACAAGTGTGAATGTGAGAGTGTGGGTGCGTTCATGTACGCAAGTGTGAATGTGAGTGTGTGGGTGCGTTCATGTACGAAAGTGTGAATGTGTGGGTGGGTGTAGGTTTGTGTGTGCACGTGCATGTATTCAAGTGTGAACCTGAATGTGTGCATGCATGCATGTAAATGTGTGTGTGGACACAGGTATTAAGTGTGAATCTAGGTGCACGCTTGTAAGTGTGAATGTGTGCACACAAGTATCCAAGTCTGAATGTGTGTGTGTACACATGCAAGTGTGGGATGCGAGTTTGTGTGTGTGCATGTACACAGTGTGAATGTGAGAGTGTGGGTGCGTTCATGTACGCAAGTGTTGAATGTGAGTGTGGGTGTAGGTTTGTGTGTGTGTGTGCACGTTCATGTATGCAAGTGTGAATGTGAGTGTGTGCATGCCCACATAAATGTGTGCACACATGTATGCAAGTATGAATGGTGTTGTGTTTACTTGTTGTAGTTGTTGCCACTAAAGCAACAGCTAATGCAAAAATGGTCCAGAGAGTGTGAATGTGTGTGCACAAGAGAGTGAGTGTGTTTGTGTGTGTGTGTGTGTGTGTGTGTGTAAACAAGAGTGTGGCTGAGTGTGATGTGTGAGAGTATGTGAGTTAGTGAGTGAATGTGTGTGTGTTTGATCATGTATGTGAATGTGCAAGACAGTGTGGATGAGTTTGAGTGAGTGTGTGTGTGTGAGACAGTGTATGTGAGTGTAAATAAGTGTGTGTGGGATGAGTGTGAATGCGTATGCGAGCTAGTGAGTGAATGTTTGTGTGTGTGTGTGTGTGTGTGTGTGTGTGTGTGTGTGTGTGTGTGTGTGTGTGTGAGAGAGAGAGAGAGTGTGAATGTGTTTGATTATTGTGTTTTGTCCGTGAGTGATTGCGTGTGTCCAAGTGTATATCAGTGGTAATGTGTGTGAGAGTGTGTTTGACTTTATGAGTGAATGTGTGTGTGTGTGTGTGTGTGTGTAACAGTGTATGTGAGTGTAAAAAAGTGTGTGTAATGTGTGTGTATGTGAGTGAAAATGTGTGTGAGCGTGTGTTTGACAGTGCATGCGAGTACGCATTTGTGTGTGCATGTTTGATTGTATGTGAGTGAACGTGTGTGTTTGACAGTGTATGCAAGTATGAACGTGTGTGTGTGTGCGCATTTACTTGTATTTCTGACATTTTCCCTTCAAAAATGTCCCCAAAAGTATAGAAATACCAGTCATTTTGACCTTGTGGGACATTTTCACTTCAAATTGTCCCCACAAGTATAGAAATACCAGTAATTTTTGATCTTGTGGGGACATTTTCCTTTCCCTATGACAAAAGCAGCTCATTATGTAAACAACTACTCTGAAAATAAAAAACACAGATTGTTTCCAGTGAGGTTTGGGTTTAGCCATAGGAGAACAGAACATATAGTTTGTACGGTGTAAAATCATTACGTCTATGGAAAGTTCCCATAAAGATGTCAGTGTGTGTGTGTGTGTGTGTGTGTGTGTGTGTGTGTGTGTGTTGTGTGTGTGTGTGTGTCTTACCCTCGGTGGCGAACTGCTCCAGGTGTTTGAGGGTGATGTCCTTGTATCTGGAACTGTCTGCTAATCGCTCATAGATCACGGTGTCCTGAGAGACAGAAACACAGAGCATTATTCCCCTACTCTGCATTCTACACGATCAGCCAAAGCAGCACACAGGAAAACAGAAAGTGATAGCATATGTCGGACTAATTCGACATTCTCCCATGAACACATTTATAGTAACACGTTAATATTTCATCTGGGTTTAATGCATTACACAACAGCTGAGACATGACATGAGACGAAAAACATCTCTTTCCCATCAGTCTCCATCTGAGCGCTAAAGAGAGCTGCTAGCTTCTATTGCAAACACTATAATGTCTATCAAGTAGGGTTGTCACGATACCATAAATATAGGCCACGATACTATACCAGCTGAAGTATCACGATACTAAGTAGTATCATGATAATGTATTAATTCATAACTCAAATCGACAAAATAAATCAAATTGTCAGAAATACTTTATTACTTATTATTAAATTATGAATTATGGGCTGTTGAAAATCAGCGTATTTTGATGCACGCCACTTCACCTCAAATATTACTGTTTTTTTGTTTAAATTGTAGATAACTGACCAACAAAAAAGATGTTAAAATTATGATACAAATTATACCAAATGAAATTTATTACAAGAAGATATTTTGTATTTTTTCAACAAAATATGAAGTGGAAAATTATTGTTTTCTTATCGTATCCTCTTGCGATTTTTAGTTTCTCTCATCGGTTTTATTATTTTCAGCTTTATCAGGTAAGAATCCAACATAAATTCAATTTCACTTTAGTGAGTTATTCTTTTTAAGAGATTGTCATGGTCGTTGTAGCCAGTCATATTCACAGGAACAGAAATAAACTGTTTCAAATGTGTGTTTGAAACATCGGAAACACAAGTCACAAATTCTACAGCCTTAATGCAGACTGTTAAAATAAAATAAAGTGGTCTTGATTATTTGCCTGCACAAATGTGCGAGGATTTTAGTGACATTTCCACAGGCAACATTAACTATGTTAGAACCATTAATGACGATAATACCTTTTACAAGCTACAGAGGCACCGCAAATATTTTTTGTGCCATAGTATCGCGGTGCTGCCGAAGTACCGGTAAACCGTGCAACCCTACTAACAACACGTACAAAGATACACTCGAAAA
Organism: Danio aesculapii; assembly: GCF_903798145.1. Taxonomy (NCBI): domain Eukaryota; kingdom Metazoa; phylum Chordata; class Actinopteri; order Cypriniformes; family Danionidae; genus Danio; species Danio aesculapii. The sequence goes on along the minus strand of NC_079448.1, from coordinate 47,129,006 downwards.
TTACATTTACATTGTCTAACGTCTAAAAAGTCTGATAAGATGGATATTTAAACAATATGATTTTTTTTTACAGATCATTTGTATGTAATGTACAATCTGTTGTGGCATATGCAGCTATGGGGAAAATAATTAAGAAATCACTTCTTTTAGTTTTGTGTTGCTTAATTTTGTTTGAGGACGAGGAATACAAGTTTCTAAATGTTAGATAAAATAAAATGTGCTATTTACCATTTTACTGAATTAACAAAAACAATAAATGACAGATTATTTCATTACGAATACATACAGCGGGGAAAATAAGTTGAAAATAATTGAATGTCACCCATTTTTCTCAGAAAACATATTTCTAAAGGTGCTGTGTGACTTGAAAAATTTCACCAGAGGTTGATAACAACCAAAGAAATCCATATATGTAAAGAAAACAAATTTAATTAGTTACAAATGAAGTTATGTGTAATAAAATTAAATGATGCAGGGAAAAGTATTGAACACATGAAGAAAGGGAGGTGTAGAAAGGGAGTGAAGGCCAGACAGCAGCTGAAATCTCTCAGTAGTTCTTCAGCAACCCTCTGCCCTCATCAGTGTAAATGAATATTAGCTACTTCAGTGCAATATCTACATTAGCAGGATGATGAAGATGAGACCAGGGTGGACATTTCAGCAAGACAATGATCCAAAACACAGCCAATGAAACTCACAAATGCTTTCAGAGAAAGAAATTCAAGCTGTAGAATGGCCCACCCAATCACCTGACTTGAATCCAATAGAAAATACAAATGAAAGGTCAGATTTGAAAGACGAGACCCACAAAACCATCAAGATTTTGACACTCTGTTGAGTGTGACTTCATTCTCTCATTCATGTGACTTCATTTTCCATACAAGAGGCGTCTTTAAGCAGTCATCATTAAAAAAGGCCTTTTATATAAAGTGTTCAATCAATTTCAGAAGTTCAGTGCATTCTCGAGTTATTCCATTTTTATTATAACAGATTTTTGGTTTTGTTTTATTTTTATGTTTGTATTTTTTGGGTTTTTACCAAAATCTGGTTCAATTCCACGTTAGCAGCTCCTTTAGAAATATTACTCCCACAAAAAAAATGACGTGTTCTATACCTATTCTCCCCGCTGCATTTGATTTAAACGGATAAAAAATGCAAGTAAAGTACAAGTAATAAGCACAGACTGATACTCACAGCTCTTTACAGTAGAGGCGGATTTTTCCTGCTGGAGTTCGCATGATGACCGACATCCTCTTCCTGGCACTGTCAGAAAACACATCAACACCAGCAGCATTACCATCATAACCAATATGAGAGAATCTAGTACTAAACGTTCAGTAAAAACATCATGGTGTTCTTCTGTCAGGGTCATGCAGTACAGCTTTTTCAAAATCTAATTTAAGCAGTTTTCCCAAGCACTCTCTACTTTTAAAGCACTTTCCGGTGGCTCAGTGGTTAGCACTGTCGAGTCCCGGCTGAGTCAGTTGGCATGTCTGTGTGGGGTTAGCATGTTCTCGCTGTGTTTGTGTGGGTTTCCTCCGGGTGCTCCAGTTACCCCACAGTCCAAAAACATGTGCTGTAGGTGAATTGATGAACTAAATTGGCCATAATGTATGAGTGTGTGTGTGCAGGAGAGAGGGTATTTGGTGTTTCCCACTACTGGGTTGTGGCTGGAAGGTGATCTACTGGGTAAAATATATGCCAGAATAGTTGGCGGTTCATTCTGCTGTGGTGACCCCAGATAAATAAAAGACTAAGCTGAAGGAAAACTAATAAATAAATGAAATGGTTAAATATTAATAATATTTTGGTAAGATATTTTGTAGTTTAAGTATATTTTAGAATGATTATAATGAAAGCAACATAACTACATTTTTAAGCAGGTCCAATCACTTCATCCATAATCTAAGCCCATCTCAAACCTAGATTATTTAAATTCAAGCATTTTAAAGGATTTCCCGCCACTGTACAGCCTTTTTCTCCTCAGTAGAACAGAGAATGGAAGAGACTAACTAATTTAAAAAAAGAGAGTACAAATGGAAAATGAAGATGAGCAAGCTTACTTGTGCTGGAATTATTACCTTGTGAATTCTAAGACATGCAGCAATTCAATTTCTCCTCTGCTTCAAGCTGTAATCAGAAAGACAGAAAAATCAGGAAAAAGTGATTAACAGATTTTAAAAGAAACTATTATGAAGCAATAGATCAATCATATAATAGTCACTATAATAGTTTTTTTTTTACTATTTAGGTTTTCTTTAGAATGACAAACAACTTATATATACAAATTACATGGTTCACATTTATATGAGCACAAATTGAAGTTGAGATGACATTTGTGTGTTCACATTCAATAAAAATGTACAAAGCTGATTTTACATAGATATTAAATCATAGTAAATGTTAATAAAGTGTCAATAAATGTTGCATGTTAACCGTGTGAAATTTGAATGAATGAATGAAAAAATCATAAACCCACGAGTAAATCATAATAAATGTATGCATTATAGACAAATAAAATAATAATAGAGGCAAGGCAAGTTTATTTATATAGCACATTTCATACACAGCAGCAATTCAAAGTGCTTTACATAAACAGGAATAAAGAGACAGTTATGAAATAAAATAGAAAAATTAATAATAAAAACATGAAAACAGCGTAGAGAGTTTTTCCATATTCCAAAACACCGGGTATCATATTTTCTCATTTTACTCTGGGACTTCCCCATTCTGGTGGGTCCCCGTATGTTTTGTATTGTATTAATATTAATTTTTTATCCTATAT
>NC_079448.1:47117284-47124784 GCF_903798145.1 Danio aesculapii | reverse complement strand
GTGAGAGTGTGTTTGACTTTATGAGTGAATGTGTGTGTGTGTGTGTGTGTGTGTAACAGTGTATGTGAGTGTAAAAAAGTGTGTGTAATGTGTGTGTATGTGAGTGAAAATGTGTGTGAGCGTGTGTTTGACAGTGCATGCGAGTACGCATTTGTGTGTGCATGTTTGATTGTATGTGAGTGAACGTGTGTGTTTGACAGTGTATGCAAGTATGAACGTGTGTGTGTGTGCGCATTTACTTGTATTTCTGACATTTTCCCTTCAAAAATGTCCCCAAAAGTATAGAAATACCAGTCATTTTTGACCTTGTGGGGACATTTTCACTTCAAATTGTCCCCACAAGTATAGAAATACCAGTAATTTTTGATCTTGTGGGGACATTTTCCTTTCCCTATGACAAAAGCAGCTCATTATGTAAACAACTACTCTGAAAATAAAAAAACACAGATTGTTTCCAGTGAGGTTTGGGTTTAGCCATAGGAGAACAGAACATATAGTTTGTACGGTGTAAAATCATTACGTCTATGGAAAGTTCCCATAAAGATGTCAGTGTGTGTGTGTGTGTGTGTGTGTGTGTGTGTGTGTGTGTGTGTGTGTGTGTGTGTGTGTGTGTGTGTGTCTTACCCTCGGTGGCGAACTGCTCCAGGTGTTTGAGGGTGATGTCCTTGTATCTGGAACTGTCTGCTAATCGCTCATAGATCACGGTGTCCTGAGAGACAGAAACACAGAGCATTATTCCCCTGCTCTGCATTCTACACGATCAGCCAAAGCAGCACACAGGAAAACAGAAAGTGATAGCATATGTCGGACTAATTCGACATTCTCCCATGAACACATTTATAGTAACACGTTAATATTTCATTTGGGTTTAATGCATTACACAACAGCTGAGACATGACATGAGACGAAAAACATCTCTTTCCCATCAGTCTCCATCCGAGCGCTAAAGAGAGCTGCTAGCTTCTATTGCAAACACTATAATGTCTATCAAGTAGGGTTGTCACGATACCATAAATATAGGCCACGATAATATACCAGCTGAAGTATCACGATACCAAGTAGTATCATGATAATGTATTAATTCATAACTCAAATCGACAAAATAAATCAAATTGTCAGAAATACTTTATTACTTATTATTAAATTATGAATTATGGGCTGTTGAAAATCAGCGTATTTTGATGCACGCCACTTCACCTCAAATATTACTGTTTTTTTGTTTAAATTGTAGATAACTGACCAACAAAAAAAGATGTTAAAATTATGATACAAATTATACCAAATGAAATTTATTACAAGAAGATATTTTGTATTTTTTCAACAAAATATGAAGTGGAAAATTATTGTTTTCTTATCGTATCCTCTTGCGATTTTTAGTTTCTCTCATCGGTTTTATTATTTTCAGCTTTATCAGGTAAGAATCCAACATAAATTCAAATTTCACTTTAGTGAGTTATTCTTTTTAAGAGATTGTCATGGTCGTTGTAGCCAGTCATATTCACAGGAACAGAAATAAACTGTTTCAGATGTGTGTTTGAAACATCAGAACACAAGTCACAAATTCTACAGCCCTAATGCGGACTATTAAAATAAAATAAAGTGGTCTTGATTACTTGCCGGCACAAATGTGTGAGGATTTTAGTGACTTTTCCACATGCAACATTAACTATTTTAGAACCATTAATGACGAAACTACCTTTTATAAACTACAGAGGCACCGCCAGTATTTTGATGCCATAGTATCGCTGTGCTGCCAAAGTACCGGTAAACTGTGCAACCCTACTAACAAACACGTACAAAGATACACTCGAAAATTACATTTACATTGTCTAACGTCTAAAAAGTCTGATAAGATGGATATTTAAACAATATGATTTTTTTTTACAGATCATTTGTATGTAATGTACAATCTGTTGTGGCATATGCAGCTATGGGGAAAATAATTAAGAAATCACTTCTTTTAGTTTTGTGTTGCTTAATTTTGTTTGAGGACGAGGAATACAAGTTTCTAAATGTTAGATAAAATAAAATGTGCTATTTACCATTTTACTGAATTAACAAAAACAATAAATGACAGATTATTTCATTACGAATACATACAGCGGGGAAAATAAGTTGAAAATAATTGAATGTCACCCATTTTTCTCAGAAAACATATTTCTAAAGGTGCTGTTGACTTGAAAATTTCACCAGAGGTTGATAACAACCAAAGAAATCCATATATGTAAAGAAAACAAATTTAATTAGTTTACAAATGAAGTTATGTGTAATAAAATTAAATGATGCAGGGAAAAGTATTGAACACATGAAGAAAGGGAGGTGTAGAAAGGGAGTGAAGGCCCAGACAGCAGCTGAAATCTCTCAGTAGTTCTTCAGCAACCCTCTGCCCTTCATCAGTGTAAATGAATATTAGCTACTTCAGTGCAATATCTACATTAGCTGCTCTTTCTCCCAGCTCTCTGAGTCTGAGGTGTCCAATCTCGTGCTATCAAGCCATGCAACCACCTGTCCGCTAGATCCCATTCCCTCTCATCTCCTGCAAGCCATTTCTCCTGCAGTCATACCAACACTGACTCACATAATTAACACATCTCTTGACTCTGGTCTATTCCCTACTTCATTTAAGCAGGCTAGGGTAACCCCTCTGCTAAAGAAACCCAACCTGGATCAAACGCTACTTGAAAACTACCGACCGGTATCCCTGCTTCCATTCATGGCCAAGATTTTGGAGAAAGTAGTGTTCAATCAAGTCCTAGACTTTCTTACTCAAAACAACCTCATGGACAACAAGCAATCTGGCTTTAAGAAAGGCCACTCAACTGAGACTGCCCTGCTCTCGGTCGTGGAGGACCTCAGACTGGCTAAAGCAGACTCTAAATCATCTGTCCTCATCTTGCTGGATTTATCAGCTGCTTTTGACACTGTAAACCACCAGATCCTGCTATCTACGCTTGAGTCACTGGGCGTCACAGGCACTGTTATTCAATGGTTCAGTTCCTACCTCTCGGACAGGTCATTCAGGGTGTCGTGGAGGGGAGAGGTGTCCAACCTACAGCATCTATACACTGGGGTACCTCAGGGCTCTGTGCTTGGACCACTTCTCTTCTCTATCTACACGGCATCTTTAGGAACAGTCATCCAGAAACATGGTTTTTCCTACCACTGCTATGCTGATGACACCCAGCTATACCTCTCTTTCCACCCTGATGATCCCTCGGTTCCAGCTCGCATTTCAGCCTGCCTGTCAGACATTTCACTCTGGATGCAAGATCATCATCTCCAGCTTAACCTCATGAAAACGGAAATGCTTGAAGTCTCGGCCAACCCGACCCTTCACCATAACTTTTCAATCCAGATGGATGGAGCAACCATCACTGCATCCAAAATGGTAAAAAGCCTTGGAGTTACGATTGATGACCAACTGAACTTCTCTGACCACATTTCTAGAACTGCCCGATCTTGCAGATTCGCACTCTACAACATCAGAAAGGTCCGACCCTTCCTATCTGAACATACAGCTCAACTCATTGTTCAAGCTCTTGTCCTCTCCAAACTGGACTATTGCAACTCGCTGCTAGCCGGGCTACCAGGTAGTTCTATCAAACCTCTTCAGCTGCTTCAGAACGCAGCAGCACGAGTGGTCTTTGATGAACCCAAAAGAGCACATGTCACTCCGCTACTCACCCGTTTGCACTGGCTTCCAGTTGCTGCCCGCATCAAATTCAAAGCTCTGATGTTTGCTTACAAAGTGACCTCTAGCTGTGCTCCTTCGTATCTGCTCTCACTCCTGCAGATATATGTGCCCTCCAGAAACTTGCGTTCTGTGAATGAACGTCGCCTCGTTGTTCCATCCCAAAGAGGGAAGAAATCACTTTCCCGAACTCTCACATTCAATCTGCCCAGTTGGTGGAATGAACTCCCTAACTACATCAGAACAGCCGAGTCACTTGCTGTCTTCAAGAAACGACTAAAAACGCAACTGTTTAGTCTCCACTTTTCCTCCTAATCTGCAATTGCCTCTCTGGCTATACCACTAACTGAGCCCTCTTTCTCTCTCTCTCTCTCTCTCTCTCTCTCTATTAAAAAAAAAAAAAAAAAAAAAAAAAAAAAAAAATTCTACTAATGTTTTTGCTTCTTAGACTTTTACACGCCTGAAACTTGTCTATAGCGCTTGTTCACTGCTGCTCTTATAGTTGTGTAAATTGCTTCCTTGTCCTCATTTGTAAGTCGCTTTGGATAAAAGCGTCTGCTAAATGACTAAATGTAAATGTAAATGTAAATGATGAAGATGAGACCAGGGTGGACATTTCAGCAAGACAATGATCCAAAACACAGCCAATGAAACTCACAAATGCTTTCAGAGAAAGAAATTCAAGCTGTAGAATGGCCCACCCAATCACCTGACTTGAATCCAATAGAAAATACAAATGAAAGGTCAGATTTGAAAGACGAGACCCACAAAACCATCAAGATTTTGACACTCTGTTGAGTGTGACTTCATTCTCTCAATTCATGTGACTTCATTTTCCATACAAGAGGCGTCTTTAAGCAGTCATCATTAAAAAAGGCCTTTTATATAAAGTGTTCAATCAATTTCAGAAGTTCAGTACATTCGAGTTATTCCATTCTTATTATTACAGATTTTTGGTTTTGTTTTATTTTTATGTTTGTATTTTTTGGGTTTTTACCAAAATCTGGTTCAATTCCACGTTAGCAGCTCCTTTAGAAATATTACTCCCACAAAAAAACATGACGTGTTCTATACCTATTTTCCCCACTGAATTTGATTTAAACAGAAAAAATAATGCAAGTAAAGTACAAGTAATAAGTACAGACTGATACTCACAGCTCCTTTACAGTAGAGGCGGATTTTTCCTGCTGGAGTTCGCATGATGACCGACATCCTCTTCCTGGCACTGTCAGAAAACACATCAACACCAGCAGCATTACCATCATAACCAATCTGAGTGAATCTAGTACTAAACGTTCAGTAAAAACATCATGGTGTTCTTCTGTCAGGGGTAGTACAGCTTTTTCAAAATCTAATTTAAGCAGTTTTCCCAAGCACTCTCTACTTTTAAAGCACTTTCCGGTGGCTCAGTGGTTAGCACTGTCGAGTCCCGGCTGAGTCAGTTGGCATGTCTGTGTGGAGTTAGCATGTTCTCGCTGTGTTTGTGTGGGTTTCCTCCGGGTGCTCCAGTTACCCCACAGTCCAAAAACATGTGCTGTAGGTGAATTGATGAACTAAATTGGCCATAATGTATGAGTGTGTGTGTGTGCAGGAGAGAGGGTATTGGTGTTTCCCACTACTGGGTTGTGGCTGGAAAGTGATCTACTGGGTAAAATATATGCCAGAATAGTTGGCGGTTCATTCTGCTGTGGTGACCCCAGATAAATAAAAGACTAAGCTGAAGGAAAACTAATAAATAAATGAAATGGTTAAATATTAATAATATTTTGGTAAGATATTTTGTAGTTTAAGTATATTTTAGAATGATTATAATGAAAGCAACATAACTACATTTTTAAGCAGGTCCAATCACTTCATCCATAATCTAAGCCCATCTCAAACCTAGATTATTTAAATTCAAGCATTTTAAAGGATTTCCCGCCACTGTACAGCCTTTTTCTCCTCAGTAGAACAGAGAATGATATAGATTAACTAATTTAAAAAAGAGAGTACAAATGGAAAATGAAAGATGAGCAAGCTTACTTGTGCTGGAATTATTTACCTTGTGAATTCTAAGACATGCAGCAATTCATATTTCTCCTCTGCTTCAAGCTGTAAATCAGAAAGACAGAAAAATCAGGAAAAAGTGATTAACAGATTTTAAAAGAAACTATTATGAAGCAATAGATCAATCATATAATAGTCACTATAATAGTTTTTTTTTTACTATTTAGGTTTTCTTTAGAATGACAAACAACTTATATAATACAAATTACATGGTTCACATTTATATGAGCACAAATTGAAGTTGAGATGACATTTGTGTGTTCACATTCAATAAAAATGTACAAAGCTGATTTTACATAGATATTAAATCATAGTAAATGTTAATAAAGTGTCAATAAATGTTGCATGTTAACCGTGTGAAATTTGAATGAATGAATGAAAAAATCATAAACCCACGAGTAAATCATAATAAATGTATGCATTATAGACAAATAAAATAATAATATGAGGCAAGGCAAGTTTATTTATATAGCACATTTCATACACAGCAGCAATTCAAAGTGCTTTACATAAACAGGAATAAAAGAGACAAGTATAAATAAAATAGAAACAATAATTAATATAAAAACAGATGAAAACAGCGTAGAGAGTTTTTCCATATTCCAAAACACCGGTGTATCATATTTTCTCATTTTACTCTGGGACTTCCCCATTCTGGTGGGTCCCCGTGTATTGTTTTGTATTGTATTATATTATATTTTATCCTATATTACATTTTATTATACTATATATTATACTATATTTTATTATATTACACTATATAATATTATACTATATTATATTATATTACACTATATTTTATTACACTATATTATATTATACTATACTATATTATACTATATTACATTACACTATTTTATATTATACTATATTATATTATACTATATTTTATTACACTATATTATATTATACTATCTATTTTATTATATTATACTATATTATATTACACTATATTATATTATACTATCTATTTTATTATATTATACTATATTATATTATATTACACTATATTTTATTACACTATATTATATTATACTATCTATTTTATTATATTATACTATATTATATTACACTATATTATATTATACTATATTCTATTATACTATATTATATTATATTACACTATATTATATTTTACTATATTATATTATATTACACTATATTATATTACACTATATTATATTATACTACATTATATTATATTACACTATGTTATATTACACTATATTTTATAACACTATATTATATTATATATTTTATTATATTATATTTTATTATATTATATTATACTATATTATATTATATTACACTATGTTATATTACACTATATTTTATAACACTATATTATATTATATATTTTATTATATTATACTTTATTATATTATATTATACTATATTATATTATATTACACTATATTTTATAACACTATATTTTATAACACTATATTATATTATATATTTGATTATATTATACTATATTATATTATATTATATTATATTATATTATATTATATTGTATTGTATTATATTATATTATATTATATTATATTATATTATATTATATTATATTATATATTTGATTATATTATACTATATTATATTATATTACACTATATTGTATTATATTATAATATATTACACTATATTGTATATATTATATTATATTATATTATATTATATTAAACAATTTCGAAGCTGAGAAACACAGAACAATAAGGAAAACAATGAATATAAATAATGCTTGTTCACACACTAGTTTGCAT
>NC_079448.1:47099784-47112284 GCF_903798145.1 Danio aesculapii | reverse complement strand
CAAAAATATATGTTTTGTCAGTTCCGGGCTGGAGAGAGAAGGAGGGGGGGGGCCTGCAAATGGCCCGCAGACCGGCAATTTGAGACCCCTGCAGTAGCATCACTGACAAACAGCACCAGATTAACATTGTGGAAAGGGTTTTGTGTTTCAGACGGAAAGCATGCTTGCTATTCAGTGACTTTATAAAATGAAGTTCCTCTCCATCATCCATTATAATAAGGAAATAATGGATCCGTTGAAGAGGGAAGGCACCGTACAAATTGCCTGTAATAGTTCTCCAGAGTGCGAGGTGTGAGCGAGCAATGCAGCATGACAGAGCGTGAATCACTTTCCCAATGCAACTCATCATGGATTCCCCAGACGTCTCTACTCACCGACTCCACAATAACACTGTCTGGAGTCCTGCCGGAAAACACGAAGCCCAGGTTTTGTGCTGCCCGAACCAGAGCGCCTTCATCTGGGGAACAAGACAGCATGTGGTTAGTTCACTGAAGAAAAGCGTCTGGTCTATGATTGTTTTTTTTTTTTATGACGTTTAGCAGAAGAACAACTGCTGTTATCTTTTGTCCTTTGATTTGTCACTTGTTAATTGTCACTTATTTTAAAAAAGTGTGGTCTTGTTATTAAAAGTTTGATACAATACCTTAGAAAATATTGGTACTGAATACCATGCCAGACATCAAAGCAGTAAAGTAAAAATTCAATAAAATAAGCAATAAAATTCAATAAAATAACAAATAAAATTAAAAAATAAAATATGAAATAAAAAACTAAATAAAATGATAAAAAATAAACAATAAAATAAAATGAGATTTTTACTAGTGATGTGGTCAGGTTTACACTTGCTCCATCTATAAAAAAAATTAAATAAAATAAAATGTAATAATAAAAACAAAACAATAAATAAAATGTGATTTTTACTAGTGATCTGGGGCCTGTTTCAGTAAGGAGGTTCAACCAACTCAGAGTTTAAACTTGAACTCAGAGTTGACTTACCGAGAAATTAAAAACTCAAGAGTTTTCGGTTTCAGAATAGCTGACCTGAGATAGTTCACTCATCTTTGAGTAGACCAACTCAGAGTTAAGCATGCACACCGTAATGATAAAAAGGCATCATCAATGGAGCGCAGATATTACGAGTCCTGATTAACTGGTGCCAAATAAAACAGTACAAACAGAATTTACTGCAGTAGAAGAAGCTGCATGAATCTTTTCTTTATCTAATAAATGACCCTCAGAAGACAATGCCGACACACAATGAACACTTGGTGGCGTTTGAAGCCATGAGAGGCGAAGAACAGACGCTCTGGAGGTAATTAATAATATAATAACACTAATACTAAAACGGTTAAGGCATTTTAGAATGGCCAAAACAACATTTGAGATGATTTACAGTGTGCTCAGCCTGCTGGTTTGTCCATTCACACACATTTTTCATCATCACATGATCTCTTATAACAAACGTTTTTGAATGCACACACTGGAATTTGTTAAGTAAAAGTGTTTCCATGGTAGTTCATGCGCATCTTTTCTTATCGAATAAAAGTTTTTCCAACTCAGTTATGCGCATATGTTTGTTTTTTATGCCGATTTTCAAAAGTTGTGCATCTTGGGGTTTCCATTAATGGATATTTTTATGCGCATAACCAAAATGTGCATAAAAATAGGTGGCTAGAAACGTAAGGCTATGGTGAGAAACACCACTTCGTCTTTAAAAACGGGCGAGGAGATCGACAGAAACTCAGAGTTTAGAGAATAAAACCTGCTCCTGACCAGGTTAGGTTCACAGAGTAAGTTACCACGGTAACTGACTGAGTTAAAGTTACCTCTCTTTCAGAAACAGGCTTGACTTACCCTGCTTTCTCAAGTTTGACAAATCTGCCATTTTGAAATGGAAAACCCAGAGTTTCTCTAATTTCGGTGTTAACATACTCTGAGTTTTCACTTAATCTCCTTTCTGAAACGGGGCCATGGTCAGGTTTACACTTGCTCTATCAAAATGTTCACAGGCCGCCTGAAAAAATTATGAAAAAGAAACTGAACAAAACAAAAGAAATTAAATTACATATATAAAATAAAAAAACTAAATAAAACAAAAATAAACAATAAAATAAAATCTTTGTTCTTTTCACTGTTTTAAATCATGTGGCACTCTAATAAATTATGCCACACAGCTCTAATAAATTGCACAAGTCTTAATTCCACTTTCAGTATTGGATTACTAGTGGCCAAACATTAGTAAAATTCCTTAAGTTTGGCCGGAATAAAAAAAAATAAATAAACAAATAAATTATACATTTAAAAAAACTGCTAAGGTCAATATTATTATTTATTAGCCTCTTTAAGAATTTATTAGCTAGTAGCCATTTCTACAAAGTAATACAAATTGTCAGTTTCACAGCACCGCGCTCTCTATTGTCTTCTTAAACCGGTCAACTGGTTGCATTTTCATTGAATGGGTACTTGTATGCTGACGAGATTGGGCCTGGAAAGAATTACCCTGCTGACAACACTTCAATTGCATGCTTTGTTTTAGACTGTACCCACCTACATGTATCAATGTCTGTAAAAATGTATTTAAACTGATCTGCTATACCAGTAGTTTTCTTTCGATGATGCCACATCGACACTGAGTCCTTCTTATTAAAGGATTCTGCTTTGAAGATACCCGAAAGTTCTCCATGGTTTTTGGCTCGTCTTAGAATTTCACAACAGTTTTGGTGCCGTGAGCCAGACAGAGAAATTCACAACACTCCTTAACAATTTCTTTTTTATTTTTTGGATTGACTACAAAGCAAACCACTGTTGTCCATTAACCAGCCTAATTATAATAGCTTCACCTAATTGACCTAGTTAAGCCTTAAAATGGCACTTTAAACACTTTACTACTAATATCTTGCAAAATAACTACCAAAATATTCTATGGAAAAAGAATAAATAAATCAGTTTTGTAGAAATTACATATCGAAACCTACGTTTAAAAATAGTCTATCCACATGGGAATTATTTCAAATATGAATAAAAATTTCAGGAGGGCTAATAATTTAGTCCTAGTAGAAGCACAAGAGCATGTAAAATAAACTTTAAATGAATAAAACCTGAAACATATGGAGTTCAAGTGAGTCTCCGTAAAATAAAGTGACATAATTATAGAAGACGTAAAATAGTTGCAGGACAGACTAAACTGTGTTGGCCATAACAGTATCAATACAGCACAAAAATTAATATCATGTGATTTCAAATATTTCAGCATCAATATATATCAAAATCTTTCAACAACCCCCCCTTATAACATGTCTGTGCTAGCGTTTCATTTCATCTCCAGCGTCAGTGTGGCTAATATTGAATGCACCGCTGCGCTGATGTGAAATTAAAATGGGTCGCATAAACCCGTCTCACTAAGCCTGGGAGCCAGGGATAAGTTCTGACGAAGGCTAAAAAGATAAATTATGCACAGCCATGAGGTGTCAGACGCAAAGCAGGAGAGAGAGAGCGAAGCGGCATTAATTAACTCATCTGTTTCTGTGCATGCATTATTTCACTTTCATGAGCAAATGATATCTGGTGTGATGAAACGCATCCAAAAACACACACCGCTGAACACTGATGTCTGCGGGAGATTTCAAATCCACAGCAGAACCATTGAAAGGAGGAAGAGGAAATTAAGAGGATGCTGTGGCTGCCCTCTTTACTTCCTGTTCCCAACGGTTTATCTGGTGTGAGTGTGTGAGTGTTGCTAAAAATAGAGAAGTTATCTACAGTATTTGCTAACCAGTTTCAATACTTGTGGAACTACATCTCTAGGTTTGACACATTTATAGATTCATCCATTTATTACCTACTAGGGTTTCTGCAGGTTTCACAAAGTTAAATTTAAGACTTTTTAAAACCTTTTTAAGACCATTATGATCGAAATGTCAGCCTATTTTAAATACAAGACCATTATAATTAGTCATTTCAAGGCCACATATTTAAAATAAATTCTCAAAACAAGCAAAACCAAAAAACAACAAGCAAAAAACAATACGCATGTTGTATGCATACACATTTTTCAACGTAAAATATCTTAAAAAGCCAAGATCAAGCTGTTTCTTCACCACTCATCCTCGCTGTTGCTCCCACAACAAAATCAACGAGTGGACATGACAGCAGCACGGTGACAGCATTAAATACATTGACTTAAAATGATTAATTTAACACATTGTGCCCAATAATGAGTTTTATTTTCTGTATAAAGCCAGGTTTACACTCTGTGTCTGCTAGTTCACTTGAGTGCGTGCGGTGAATGTGACGTCATCGCTGTGTTTGCGGAGGTTTGCTTTGGGTGCGCGGCATGATTTTGGCTGGCGGAGCACACCATTTTTTTTGAGACTCGAGCGAACAGTTCACGTGACACCGCGTTTTAATTGAGTTGAATATGAATCACTTTGAAGAGATACAGTCTAAAACAGGTATGGCTGTTCAGACATCTTTATGATCCGTGATCATAGAGATAACTAGATGATCAATAATTCTTGGCTAGAAATTGCAACAGCCGTGTGAAAGGAGGCAAGTTAGATCTGTACAGCAGATCTAAGTTTGAAAAAACCAGAGGGATGAGTTTTTTTTTTATCCAAAGAGGCCATGGCAAAAGTGGAGACCCAGGTACACAATTACAGAAATATGTTTTTCCACCAGTCATAGGTTTTATACTGATGTGTATGTTATAATTTTGAATTTAAAACAATTTAATAGTTACAAAACTATAAGTAACAAATTATTTCTTTGATAACTGGAAAGGAATATTTGAACCTATCAGTTTACAATATACTGATGGCCTGTTTTTCTAGGCTTTATTGGCGATAATGGTCAGGAATGTTGGACCATTATTGCCTTTTAAGCATAAGAAGAGGACAGAAATTAGCCAGACAGTAATGTGTCAATTGTGGAATGGGCTTAATCTAAAAAAAAAAATAATAATAATAAAAACAAAAAAAAATAAAATAAAAAAAATCAGTATTTTTTAGTTCAATTCAATTCAATTCAATTCACCTTTATTTGTATAGCGCTTATACAATGTAGATTGTGTCAAAGCAGCTTCACATATTAGTAAGCCATTTAGTAAGTGTACTTTTGCTTTTTTCCTGTCATAATAAAATATCTATTTGTAGAGCAAGCCATGTTCTGTTGTCATTACTATTTTAATAAACTAATAGGTAAAATTGTCCAAGATATGAACAATAGCAAGTGATGCATCAAAGTTTGATTAAAAAAAAGTTGAATAGTTATCAAAATCTTTATAATTATTGAAAAAATTTATAAAAACAATACAAATGATTAGTTTAAAAATATTGAATGATATTAATGATATGACGTAGTTCCGGAAACTTTCTACTTCTATGGTTATCCGTGTGACTTTATGGTCAGTTTCTTTTGACCGCCCCCTGAAGTTTTAAAGTACATCACAACAGCAAACGCGGTAAGTATAAAAGCCTCGTCCGTTTCTTCAGAGGCACCAGGCGAAAGTATAAATCCAGCTTAAGTGATCGCGATCACCAATGAATCGTTCTTTTTAACCAAATCTTCTAGGTTGAACTGGTTGAAATAGTTCACCAAATCCAACTGAATCTTTTAAACGATTCACGTCTCCAGTAAGCGCTCTTATCCACAAACTACTTACTTTTTACATGCCTGTAACCCCCCTCTGACACGAAACAAATCAATATATAGAGTTATTCAGTTATTTGAGATGCAGTAAACTGATAATACTGCGCATGCGTAATTCAGTGAACCGAACACAAACAGTACATGACAGCTTGCTGTGACTGCAGCGTGGGTAAACAGAGGGCTTAAATGAGAGGATCTGGCGTAAGATTATTTCATATCAGAAAGTCGTTATGGAGTTTAAATAAGTGAATCATGCTTCAGTTGGGTTGCAAAACGTAATTGTAAGAAACTTTTTCAGATCATTTAACTGACTGAAATTATGATTGCTGACTACATATCTTTGGTATGTTTAGTCCTAATATGAAAGGATTGTCACAAAAGATCCGGTTTGCGTTAAAGATCTGAACTTCCCATCAATACTGTGTATCTAACTTCAGAAGCAGCATGCATATTTTTCTTAAGGCTGCTATCTTGTGGGCTGTTGTATTTGAATTTGAGGATTGGTAGATGGTAGTGGTAGATAATAGTGGTCATGTGTCGTCTGAATACACGTTTCAAAAAAACTTATCTTTGGTTGAGTTTTATTATACAATATTCTGATGATTTTAAATAATCTTGCACCTAAGAAATGTCCTTATTAACAAAAAAACTAAAACTAATACTGAAACTAACAAAAACTTGTAAATCTGCCTCTAAGAATTTAAACTAACTGAATTTGAAAACACAAATTCAAAATGAAAATAAAACTAAAACTAATGAAAAATCCAAAATTTTTATAACCTTGGTATGAGTGTCTGTGTGTGAATGAGTGTGTATAGGTGTTTCCCAGTACTGGGTTGCAGCTGGGAGGGCATCCGCTGTGTAAAACATACTGTATGCTGGAATAGTTGGTGGTTCATTCTGCTGTGGCGACCCCTGATATACAGTGCATCCGGAAAGTATTCAAAGTGCTTCACCTTTTCCACATTTTTTGTTACGGTCTTATTCCAAAACGGATTAAATTCATTTATTTCCTCCAAATTCTACAAACAATACCCCATAATGACAATGAAAAAAGATTTTTTGAAATTGTTGCAAATTTATTAAAAATAAAAAACCTGAAAAATCACATGTACATAAGTCATAAATCATGTGCATAGGTATTCACAGCCTTTGCTTAATACTTTGCTGATGCACCTTTGGAAGTAGTTAAAGCCTCAAGTCTTTTTGAAATTATGCCACAAGTTTGGCACACCTGTCTTTGGGAATTTTTGCCCATTCCTCTTTGTAGTACCTCTCAAGCTCCATAAGGTTGGATGGAAAGCAACAGTGTACAACCATTTCAAGCTCTCTCCAGAGATGTTCAATAGGATTTAGGTCTGGGCTCTGGCTCGGCCACTTAGTGACATTCACGAGTTGTTGTGAAGCCACTCCATTGATATTTTGGCAGTGTGCTTTGGGTCATTGTCCTGCTGGAAGATGAACCGTCGCCCCAGTCTGAGGTCAAAAGCACAGTGAAGCCGATTTTCATTCAGGATATCTCTGTACATTGCTGCATTCATCTTTCCCTCTATCCTGACTAGTCTTCCAGTTCCTGCTGTTGAAAACATCCCCACAGCATGATGCTGCCACCACCATGCTTCACTGTAGGGATGGTATTAGCCTGGAGATGAGCGGTGCCTGGTTCTCTCCAAAAGTAACATCATAATGGCATTCACTCCAAAGAGACCAGATAATTTAGTTTCTTATGGTCTGAGAGTCCTTCAGATGCCTTTTGGCAAATTCCAGGCGGGCTGCTATTTGCCCTTTACTAAGCAGTGGCTTCTGTCTGGCCACTCTACCATACAGGCCTGATTGGTGGATTGCAGCACAGATGGTTGTCCTTCTGTAAGGTTCTCCTCTCTTCACAGAAGAACGCTGGAGCTCAGACAGAGTGACCATCGGGTTATTGATCACCTCCCTGACTAAGGCCCTTCTCCCCCGATCATTCACCTTAGATGGCCGGCCAGCTCTAGGAAGAGTCCTGTTGGTTCCAGACATCTTCCACTTACGGATGATGGAGGCCACTGTGCTCATTGGAACTTTCAGTGCAGCAGAAATTTTTCTGTAACCTTCCCCAGCCTTGTGCCTCCAGACAATCCTGTCTCTGAGGTCTACAGACAATTCCTTTGTCTTCATGCTTGGTTTGTGCTTTGACATGCACAGTCAACCCTGGGACCTTATATAGACAGGTGTATGTCTTTCCAAATAATGTCCAATCAACTGAATTTACCACAGGTGAACTCCAACGAAGCTGCTGAAACATCTCAAGAATGATCAGTGGAAACAGAATATACCTGAGCTCAATTTAGAGCTTCACGACAAAGGCTGTCAATACTTCAGTACATGTGATTTTTCAGATTTTTTATTTTTAATAAATGTGCAACAAATTAAAAAACTCTTTTTTCACATTGTCATTATGGGGTAAAAGTGAAGCGCTATGAATACTTTACAGATGCACTGTATAAGGGACTAAGCCAATGAAAATTGAATGTATTTATTGTTTGTTCACGTTAGTAAATACATTATCTAACATTAATTATTTTAACCAACATACTATTTATGTCAGGCTTGTTGCAGATCATTTGCAATGACTTGTACTGTACTTTAAAACATGCTGTCAAAAGTCAGCTGCAAAACACATTAACGTTTTACATTAAGTGTTGAAACTGGAGTGGTGTGAATAAGCCTCAGTGTATTGTTAGTTGTGCTGACCTGGAGAAGCAGCCTGATAAGTGATCCTGTTGTCAGTGCGTTCAGGTACAGCCGTGTGACAGATCGCCATCATGGTCATGAACTCCATAATGACCGGAGCAGTGGGCTGTGCGGAAACAACAAACACAAGAAACACGTCTGAAAAGAGCACACTCAAATGCTGGGGCTGGACTGCTCATTGAATATACAGCTGAAGTTTAAATTTTCTAATATTTCCCAAAAGATTATTAACAGAGGCATTTTTTTCTAATTATTTCCTATAATATTTTTCTTCTGGAGAAAGTCTTATTTTATTTCGGCTAGAATAAACTGTTTTTATTATTTTTAAAAACATTAAGGCCAACATTATCAGCCCCCTTAAGCAATATTTGTTTTCGATAGTCTACAGAACAAACCACTGTTATACAATGACTTGCCTAATTACCCCAACTTGCCTAGTTAAGCCTTTAAATGTCACTTTAAGCTGAAAACTAGTATCTTGAAAATATCTGGTAAAATATTATTTACTGTCATCATGGCAAAGATAAAATAAATCAGTGATAAGAAATGAGTTATTAAATTAGTATGTTTAGAAATGTGCTGAGAACATATAAGGGGGCTAGTAATTCAGGAGGGTTAATAATTCTGACTTCAGCTGTATATTACTAGTTCTGTAGCTAAAGATGCGAATTAGACTCGTGGAATATGGAATAATAAATCATTTGCAAATAAAGCATTTTCATAGAATTGGTAACTTCCTGATAAACTGGTGCCAAATATTATAAAGAAAAATACAATTTTCTGTGATAGGAGGAACCAATGCCTTTTTTTCTTTTATAATTCACTACCTGACAAGTCCTGTCGCCTATCCAAGTTTTAGGAACAACACATAATAACTTGACTTCTAGTTGATCATTTGGTATCAGAAGTGGCTTATATGAAAGGCAAAGGCCTCTAGATTACGCTTATTTTACCAAAATAAAATATGATCACGCCTTGATTTTTAATTATTTAATTAGGACAGTAAGGTCAGACTTTGCTTAGACAAAAGTCTTGTCAGAAATAATGTACAGTATAGAATATAAAGTCATGGTGCAGTAGAAAAAGAATGAATATTGTGTATGACTCCCATGAGCTTGGAGGAGGATCCATACATCTCTGCAATGACTCAAATAACTTATTAATAAAGTCATCTGGGATGGCAAAGAAGGTGCTCTTACAGGACTCCCAGAGTTCATCAAGATTCTTTGATTTCATCTTCAGTGCCTCCTCCATCTTACCCCAGACATGCTCAATAATGTTCATGTTTGGTGACTGGGCTGGCCAATCCTGAAGCACCTTGACCTTCTTTGTTTTCAGGAACTTTGATGTGGAGGCTGAAGTATGAGAAGGAGCGCTATCCCGCTTAAGAATTTGCCCTCTCCTGTGGTTTGTAATGTAATGGGCAGCACAAATGTCTTGATACCTCAGGATGTTTTTGTTGCCATCCACTCTGCTGGTCTCGCACATGCCCCCATACTGAACGTAACCCCAAACCACGACTTTTTCTTGACCAAACTTGACTGATTTCAGTGAGAATCTTGGATCCACGCGGGTTCCAATAGGTCTTCTGCAGTACTTGTGATGATTTAGATGCAGTTCAACAGATGATTCATCAGAAAACCATACCTTCTGCCACTTTTCCAAATGATCAACTAGAAGTCAAGTTATTATTTGTTGTTCTTTGTTCTCAATTTGTCAGGTAGTGTAAATTACTTGCATCTCAGTAGATGAAACGTAATAAATGAGTAAAGGCATTTGGAGGCGTTAGACGCTCTTTGGGTGCATAGATGGAGGTAATAACAATATAATAATACTGAACCACTTTAACAAAACAGACATTGGCTGAAGAATTATATAATGGACAAAACAACATTTTTGTGTGTGTGTGTAAGTGGTCTGCCTGCTAATTTGTCTATTAATGCTATCCCATTTTTGTTATCACATGATCTGTTAAAACCAAATCAAATGACTTTTTTGATGTGCATGCTGGACTTTGTCCATTAAATGCGTTTCAGTTTATGCACATATTTTCTTATTGTATAAAAAGTTTATCCTGCTCAGTGTCATTTGTTTTTGTATGTGAATTTTCAAAATGTCTCTTGACGTTCCCATTAAGCATTTGATATATTTTATACATTTGTACTTTGTACTTTTGTTTCTACAGCCACATACTCTATATCTAAAGTTTTTGGTAAGACTGTAAGTCACAATTAACGGTATTAACAAACCACTAACCAGCACTATTAGCTTAATAAACTACTAATTAGCTGTTTATTAATAACAGGATAACAGAATAACAGATAACAGAATAAGATCATACTTTATAACTAAAAATGAACAGTTAATATCTTTATAATAGGCATGCAATAAGCAATACTTAATAGCTTGAAATGTGACCTAAACTAAGGTATTACCAAGTTTTTAAATATTGTATATTTGTATATATTTTCCATCGCATAACTTCTATTTCTCCAATACTTTATTATTTTTTAGCTGTTACTATTTTTAGGTCACAAGAGGTTGTGTTAGCATTTCACTCCATATCATACTGTGTATGAGACAAATAAAATGTGACTTATTTTTATGTAATAATCTAAAATGTGGATATAAATAGGTGGAGGGAAACATAGCTAATAGCATGCCTAGTTTAGATGGAACTAATAAAGGCCACCAGGGTGGCCACCAGGAGTCTTCACTCACTTCAAAAACCCGTATGATCATGACTGATTTAAAGTGACAGAGAAACCATAGCGTGGAGCTGACTATTCTCTGACTAACCGATGTCAACGCTTGCTGACCAGCAACACACATTCATGAGTCACTGAAGGAGCCTGCACACAGACAGCTTACCTGACTCTATAAAACACACAAACCAAGAGCTGAGCATACAGTCAAGTCTCATTCAGTTCAATTCATCTTTATTTCTATAGCGCTTTTACAATGTATATTGTGTCAAAACAGCTTAACATAGAAGTTCTAGTAAACTGAAACTGTGTCAGTCACGTTTTCAGAGTTGAAGTTCAGTTTGGTGTGGTTTAATATTCACTGCTGAAAGTCCAAACACTGAAGAGCAAATCCATCGATGCGCAGCTCCACAACTCCCAAACCAAGCAAGCCAGTGGCACTTTTTTCATGTATAGGGGTTGAATACAAGAGGGATGTAAACTTGTCCCATGAACTTTTGTTCTCTAGAAAATGTTGCATCTTTAAATTTAAAATTCTGCCCTTTACTACAGGTGTTTATTTAGCTATAAGCGAATCTAAAGCTTTAAATAGTTTATATTTATTCTTATTTTCTATAGCTATAACTTCTATTTCTTACATCTATATATTTTTCAGTGTTAACTTATTATTGGATTCTATGATTTAGATTCTTATTGATATTATTTGAGTTTTTTTAAGGTCACGGGTGGTTGTATAAACATTTACCTGCATATCATACTGTGTATGTTTGTTGCAGATGTGCATTCTATTAACGTTGCAATAAGATGGTCAATTGTAGCATTGAAAAAATTGGTTTAATTTTTGTTATATTATGTAGAGCCATTAAAATAAACTGAAATATTAAATATAATATAAAGTAATAATATAAAGTAATAATATAAAGTAATATAATATAATATAATATAATATAATATAATATAATATAATATAATATAATATAATATAATATAATATAATATAATATAATAATAAGCATAGAGTGTGAATATACAAAAATATATTGTGTACGAACACTCACCGGCCACTTTATTAGGTACACCTGTCCAACTGCTCGTTAACGCAAATTTCGAATCAGCCAATCACATGGCAGCAACTCAATGCATTTAGGCATGTAGACATGGTCAAGACGATCTGCTGCAGTTCAAGCCGAGTATCAGAATAGGGAAGAAAGGTGATTTAGTGACTTTGACCGTGGCATGGTTGTTGGTGCCAGACGGGCTGGTCTGAGTATTTCAGAAACTGCTGATCTGCTGGGATTTTCACGCACAACCATGTCTAGGGTTTACAGAGAATGGTTCGAAAAAGAGAAAATATCCAGTGAGCGGCAGATGTGTGGGAGCAAATGCCTTGTTGATGCCAGAGGTCAGAGGAGAATG
>NC_079448.1:47087284-47094784 GCF_903798145.1 Danio aesculapii | reverse complement strand
ATCTGAACACAGCCTTTTATTCTGGTGATCCAGACCCCAGCAGGCCGAGCATCTCCATGGAAACAGGATGCGGCACGGCCGTTATTAGACCTAAATGGCCCGATTCTGCTCATTCATTCATATCCCTCTGCAATCTACTGCAGTATCCAACCATAATGGACGATAACAGATAAACACCTCATTTCTCTCTCTATGACTGCAGCGTATATCCTATTACAGCTCCACTGAGAGGCAAACACTCGGCCATTGTGGAAATGTGTGTGTGTTTATGAAGGATAAACAGAGTAAACAGTAGAGGTGGAGGAGCAGGAAGCATATGTCATATACTCCTGAACACACACACATGAACAAACAACAAACAAAATAAATATATCACATACACACATGCAAACACTTATTATCTCAAATGAAGCTACAATGCTGTCCTGCAGACTCAATGCTCAGTTCAGACAAGACAAATACGTGTCTATTTTCAGTGCATTGGTTCCTGATATTCTTGAGATGGTTTAGAAAAAAAGATAAGAAACAGCAGAGAGCAATTCTAACATTTTACCATAGCAAGCAACTTAATCCCACTGGTAATGATAATTCGTTATGCATGCTTTTATTTATGCTTCACACGTGAAACTTTTGCTAACAAAAATAATTAGCAAAAATCATGAATAAATAATATGAAATGAAAATTTATTAAAAATGTTATCATTTAAAATGTTACAGATCTAAAGGGAAAGTGATTTCATAATAAAATATCCATAGAAATATAAAATAAATGAATTAAATAAAATATAAAATATTTTTGAAAATAATATTCTTAATAAAATATACATACAAATTAAATAAAAATAATAAAAAATAAACATAAATAACAAAAAAAAAACACAAAAGCAAAATAAAATAAAAAACAAAAAAGAAAGAAAAAATAAAATAAGAAATAAATTGAAAATGTAAAAATAAAATATTAAATATTATTTGTAAATAATATTATTAATGAAAAATACATAAAAATGTTTAAAAAAATGTTAAAAAATAAATTAAAATACAAAACAAAATAAAAAAGACAGAAAATAAATTTAAATAAAATGAAATAAATTAATGTACAATAAATTAAAAAAACAATTAAAGAAAGCAACTAAAATAAGAAAAAGCATAAAAATGCTTCATAAAACTTTTTAATTTCATAATACAATATACATAAAAAATTTAAATAAATGCAATTAAAAAATTTAATTTAATGAATTAAACATAAAATAAAACAAAATATTATTTTTAAATATTATGAATGAAATACATAAGAATTATAAAAATTATAAAAAAAAATAAAAAATTAAATAAAATACAGAAATAAAAGAAAGAAATAAAGAAAATAAATTAAAATAAAATGAAATAAATAAAAAATGTAAAATAAAGTTTTAAAATATCCATTTATAGAAAGTATCTAAAATAAAGGGTAAGCATAAATTTCACAATACAATATACATAAAAACATAAGAAATGAAATAAAAAAATCTAATCAAATGAATTAAGTAAAATATAAAATAAAATAAAATAATATATATATAAAATATTATTTGTAAATATTATCCATGAAAAATGCATAATTTAATAAAAAATTCTAAAAATAAATAAAAATACAAAAACAAAATAAAAGAAAATGCAAAAAAGAAAATAAATTAAAGTAAAATGAATTAAATAAAAATGTAAAATAAAGTTTTAAAATGTCCAATTATAGAAAGTATCTAAAGTAAGGGAAATCATAAAAAAATAACTTTAATTTAATAATTTGATATGCATAAAAATATAAAATAAATTAAAAAAACAATAAATTATAACATAATTTATTATATAATATATAAATAATGATCTGTAAATAATATTATTATTGAAAAACAAACAAAAAAAAAAAACTGGAACTAATCTGGAACTAATATCTTAAATTACATCATATCTTGTGTAAACTCCTTATTTGACTATTATTAAGACATGAGCTTCTTAAACACAGAGGCATCTCTTAAATCTAATGAGTGCCACAGAGAGTTTCCTCAGTAATCAGCAGCTCCTCCAGGGACAGTTAAGATCTCCAGAGTGTCTCCATAAAGAGCACACTGAGATCTTCTGTCCTCATGGGCTCCGTGCACAACGAGGATGATTGATTTAATTTATAATAGAGCTCCTTTTAAAAAAACTCATTCATCACAAGTCATCATTTTATTACCATAAAGAACCAAAAACATTAAAACAGCCTGTTTCTTTTTATCCATTTAAATAAAACAGTTTCATATTCATATCTAATGTGACCTGCTCTGAGAGATATTTCTGTCCGAGTCTAAATGGGAGGTTAGACTTTCAACACAGAGCTCCATTCATATTTTATTAGTGTTGTCTAAAATTAATGTGTCTGGAGTTCCTGTTCCAGTTACAAATCACAAAGTGTGTCATGACTTTTATACACAGCTATGGAAAAAGCAGAAAGCACTTGAAAGTTCTAGATTCACTATAGGTACTGGTTTGAGTGAAATGTTAATATTTGTTTGATTCTATAAAAGGTCTGATTGATAACAGTTCTTCAACATTTCAAATAAAAATATTGTCATTTCAGAAAATGACAACAGAAGAGAATAACAAATGCTTTTATTTACTGTTATTAAAAATCAGGGTTATTCCACCAAATATAGATTTCTTACCTTCATTAACTTTTCAACACATTTCTAAACATAATAGTTTTAATAACTCATTTCTAATAACTGATTTATTTTATCTTTGCCATGATGACAGTAAATAATATTTTACTAGAGATTTTTCAAGACACTTCTATACAGCTTAAAGTGACATTTAAAGGCTTAACTAGGTTAATCAGGTTAACTAGGCAGGTTAAGGTAATTAAGCAAGTTATTGTATAACGATGGTTTGTTCTGTAGACTACCGAAAAAAATATATAGCTTAAAGGGGCTAATCATTTTGACCTTAAAATTGTTCATAAAAAATTAATAGCTGCTTTTATTCTAGCTGAAATAAAACAAATAAGACTTTCTCCAGAAGAAAAAATATTATCAGACATACTGTGAAAATTTCCTTGCTCTGTTAAACATCATTTGGGAAATATTTAAGAAAGAAAAAAAAATTAAATAAAAAAATAAATAAATCAAAGGGAAGCTATTAATTCTGACTTCAACTGTGTGTGTGTGTGTGTGTGTGTGTGTGTGTGTGTGTGTGTGTGTGTGTGTGTGTGTGTGTATTATTAGCCCCCTTGGAATTTAAAAAAAAAAAATTAACAAGGTTCTCAGCTTTTGCTGTAAAAGGCAAGAGGCATTTAGAGTCTTTTGCATACATTTCTGAACGGGCTGACGCTGCGATTTAGATGATTTGAAGCAAAACTATTTGTTGAACGTACTACGTGCCTAAAGCATTCTCTCAATGTCATATATATATCCGGCAGAAATGTAAATATATAAACAATTTAATAAACAATAAATACATTTCCAGATAAAAATGCCATTGGTAGCTTATAGAATAAAACAAAAACCATGTTTTACTCAAACACGACTGTAAATCATAAACCCAGAAAAATTAGATTTTTTTCAAGTGGTCTCGATTGGTTTCATCCCAATAGTTCAAGATCAAAGCACAACCCAATGCAGCCAAACACAGACGATCACAAATCAGTTCAACTTACTGTAAATCACCACAGAAAGCGGACTATAGTCTGAAAACCTGCATTACAGTATAAAGTCTACAGTATACAAGCGGGTGTTGGGAAATCAAACAGAAACTGCATCCGGTCCGTCTGTTTGACCCATACAGAGGAGCCCAAAAACAGCAAAGCGAAGGAGATTTAAGTACAAATGAAATCAAAACTAACCATATGATTTTGTTAGCTGACATTGCTAGTTTTGTGCTGAAAAAATTCATCTGTGCATGTCATTATAAAAAAAAATAAAAAACTGTTTACCCTTCTAATATTCCAATTGAAATCTGAACATTATGATCAGATTATGCATGTGTGAGGTATTGGGCGTGGCTAACATACATAACCACGCCCCCTCCTACTGTCAGCTTTGACAACACACAGAAATTGTGAGCAGGAGTCTGTTAGGTTGTAATAACTCTCCCCAAACCCTTTTCCTGATCATTCTGAATGAAATGCCTACTTTAATACCTCCAATCAGCTTGCAGTAGAAGAAAACAAGCCACACCCACCATTTTTTAATCAATATTAATGTTTCTCTAGAAACTACATCACAATACGAAAAAATAAAAATGGTTGCAGCTTCCGGTTGATGCGGACTTCAATCAGGGGAAATCAAACAAGCACATTCAACATTAATCTGCCTTCACAGCAGGTTACAGAAACACCGTGCTGACAAAACCTCATTCCACAACCACATCACAATAATACGGCTCAAACCACATTTTCGCACACAGCGTCACGGCAAGAGCACAAATCACAGAAGCTGAAAAACAAGCAGCCAGGGGTGTTGATCTTACCAGTCGTCCTCTGCAAAACTACCATCCTCAACTTCAGCCGCGTGACTGTAGAGTGATGGAGAGAGTCAGTAACAGACAGAAGAGAAATATCAGCACATTCAGCCGCATGTCTGCCAGTGTGAGACCACCATATAAAGCACTTTAGGAGAATATATCGGGGTCAATATTGTGGTGTCCCTAAATCAAATTTAAATCTTCATAACCTGAATTTAGATGGGTTTATTAAAAGGCTGTACTAAAATCTCATATCTAATAGCTTATATATATATATATATATATATATATATATATATATACAGTTGAAGTCAGAATTATTAGCCCCCTTTCAATTTTTTTTTCTTTTTTTAATATTTCCTAAATGATGTTTAATAGAGTAAGGAAATTTTCACAGTATGTCTGATAATATTTTTTCTCCTGTAGAAAGTCTTATTTGCTTTATTTCAGCTAGAATAAAAGCAGTTTAAACATTTTTATGAACCCTTTTAATGTTAAAATTATTAGGCCCTTTGAGCTATTTTTTTTCCGACTGTCTACAGAACAAACCATCGTTTTACAATAACTTGCCTAATTACCCTAACCTGGCTAGTTAACCTGATTAACATAGTTAAGCCTTTAAATGTAGCTTTAAGCTGTTAATTCAGGGGGGCTAATAATTCTTCAACTGTAGGTGTTTTATATATATATATATAGAGTTGAAGTCAAAATAATTCACCCTCCAGTGGTTTATTTTTATTCGCAAGGCCTGTTTAACGGAGAGAAGTTCAACACATTTTTTTATATAATAGTTTTAATACTGACCTGAACTCTATATGGGGTCAATATTGTCAGATATTGTGGTGTTTCTGAATCAAATTTAAATCTTACCTTAGGTGTTGTATTATATATATAGTCCAGATGAAAAATTATTCTTTTTCAAATATTTCGCGAGCACTGTTTAACGGAGAGAAGCTTAACACGTTTTTTTATATAATAGTTTTAATAACTCATTTCTAATAACTGATTTATTTTATCTTTGCCTTGATGACAGTAAATAATATTTTACTAGATTTTTTCCAAGATACTAGTATTCAGCTTAGTGACATTTAAAGGCTTAACTGGGTTATTGGGCAAGTAAGGTTAATTAGGCAAGTCATTGTATAACAGTGGTTTGTTCTGTAGACAATCGAAAACAAATATTGCTTAAGGGGGCTGATAATATTGACCTTAAAATGGTTTTAAAAAAATAAAAACTGTTTTTATTCTAGCCAAAATAAAGCAAATAAGACTTTCTCCAGAAGAAGTCCTTCCTTGCTCTGTTAAACATCATTTGGGAAATATTTGAAAAAGAAAAGAAAAAATCATAATTTTGGCTATTAATTTTGACTTCAAGTGTATATTTTTTATCTAAATATAAAAAACATTCTCAAATATATGCATGTATGTGTGTATTAACATATACATAGTAAACATACACAGCACACACACTTAAATTGTCAAAACATCATTATGGATGTTTAATCACGATTCATTTTTGACCAGCACTACTTTTTAAATCTGTAAATATAGCTGACTACATTACGACCTATAATTACACTGAATGACATTATAGTAGGTGTCTCATTTAAATTATGGTAAAAAATGTATTTTATGAATCGATTCATAAACATTAACAATACATCAAACAGGTTACATTTACATAACACGAAACCTGCAAAGGCAAACATGAGTGCTGATCCAACAATACATTCATTTTCGCTTGAGGCGAAACCCAACTAATCTAACGGAATCATTTCAACAAACCACACATTTTTAATAGGGATGTCCAGATCCAATCACGTGATTGGAAATTGGGCCTGATCACGCGGTTTCCGACTTGAATATGTCATGCTGTATATATTCTCGTTATTTAACACATCTATAGTTATGCAGTGGCACAAATTTAGACCTCTTTTTTGAACACACAGAAACAGCAACATGTGTGACATGACATCACTTTGTTGTGGAGACGCTATTGGTTAAATGCCGGCAAAGTAGAACACGGAAGCAGCTTGAAGAGGAAAGCACGAGTATGTCTGCGGTCTGGATGTATTATAAAGTTGATGACGACAACATTCGCCATAGCAAACTGTGAGATGTGTAAACTTAATATTGATGCCGTTAAGTTGAGGCACTATTGGTTTTTATATTCGATTTTATTTTTATATTTACTGTTGCATTTACTGTTTGCAAGTCCAAAAGTGAAGAACTGATGTTATTTATTACTATATATTACTTGATTGTTCAAGCTATTTTACAGTAGTGCTCTGTTTGTTAACAGATGAATTAAATAAGATGAATTAAATAAAAAATAAGGAACATCCTGGATCTGATTCTTCGCTCTATTGTTTTTAATGCATTATAGAAGTATCGGATCGGGTTTCGGTATCGGTACATACTCAAAATCAAGTGACTTGGACTCGAGGGCAAAAAAACTCCTGATCAGGACATCCCTAATTTTTAAGGATAAGCAAGGATGCTATACAGCTAACCTAAAAGCACTAATCCAAGCTAAGACAAATAATACTGGGATGGAGGATTACAGTATCTACTCACTGTAATCTAGCACTAGTGCAGTGGAGAGAGGCAGTGGATGAACTGCTGGCTGCTAAACTGTGTTTTCTGGGATGTGGAGACACGGCCACTGCTGCCGGCTTGACAGCAGCAAATTATCCTCGCGTCTTTGCTCCGGTCAACAGATTCGGGCATTCGGGGCTTTGTTAATTGTAATACGAGTGGACACTGGCCTGACCGAGTGTTTAAAGACCAGACACTGGTGAGGGAGGAAGTTAGAGCATTTGTTTTTTTCATGCTATGGAAGACAACATTATTAAATAAGTGCTGTGTGTGGGTCTTGGTTTGTGGAGGTTATTATTTGAAGTCTCATGTATGTGTTATTTAACACGGGAATTATTCAGTGGTGTTATTCAGAAATAACATCAAAATTTTGACTTAGAACTGCAACTATTTATTGCATTTGCAAATGTATTTGTTATCTCACTA
>NC_079448.1:47034784-47084784 GCF_903798145.1 Danio aesculapii | reverse complement strand
AGAGAAACTATAAAAGCAAAAGGCATGTTGAGTGGCCATGCACATCCAGTATCTGACTCCATACCATCAGCCTCAGGGGGAAGAGAACTGTTTATTACGCTGAAACAGAAGAAGTGCGTTTCAGCAGGAGGGAACGCTGCATTTTACGCTAATATAGGCCAACACGAGTCCTGCAGGTA
Source organism: Danio aesculapii (assembly GCF_903798145.1). NCBI lineage: Eukaryota > Metazoa > Chordata > Actinopteri > Cypriniformes > Danionidae > Danio > Danio aesculapii. The sequence continues at coordinate 47,084,605 of NC_079448.1, read as the reverse complement.
TTCAACTCCACCACATACAAACAAAAGCCAGATCTGCAGACGGCTGCTACTTGATCTTTTAAAACAAACATGCTTTAAAAACCACAAATGCTAGCCGTGTCAGAGCCTTTGGGTTGCTACTGAGAAAAAAGCCTTTGGGGAACAAGTAAAACAGAGAGAGAAGAGGACCTGAGAGAACTACACTAGCTCAGCTCACTTCACAGAGTACTTGCTAAAAAGGTGCTGCAGTCTAGCTAGAAAAGAGCATGGCTGTAAATAATGCACGTTCGAATTAGAGTTGAAGTCAAAACTAGACCCTAAAGAGAACTCTTGTCAGCTAAACACCATAAATAGATGAAGTAGAGGAAAAAATAAGATCGAAATAAACTCTACAGCCTCTAAACATGATGAAAGCTTAGTCTATAACAAGCCTCTGTCTTTCGGTTGATACAGTAGTTTAGTTACACTTTATTTTAAGGTGATGTAGTTATGCAGCTATTCATTTAATTAAATATTGATTCATGTTTTAATGCCATATCAGCAGCATAGGCTATATTGATGGCAAAACCGATACTTAATATACAATATATAGCATACTGTATATGCAATAATATCAGTTTCCTAATGAACATTCATTGTACAAAAACAAACAACAACAACAACACTGACAAAAACTCATACTCAATCTTTTAGTTTAATAAATTAATGATAAATATTATAAAATTCCACTAGAAGACACCCTTTTAAACCTTTCCCTTAAAATATTCAAGCAATATTGATTAATCACATTAGTTACTATTTGGTTAGTTACATACAGGGTGTGAATTACTGGGGGGGTTTGGGGGAGATTGACCCTCCCCCACCTAATCAACATTTGATCCACCCTGAAGGATGTCAAAAACAATGTTGTTGTTTTTTTATCTGTATTTTAAATAATATTAATAATAATAATAACAACAATAATAATAATAATAATAATAATAATAATAATAAATACTATTAATATACGTTTGACCACCCATGATTCATACCAATGTGAATGCATAATTGCGCTAATCAGTTCAACTGTCTGAAAGCGGCAGATCTAGAGCACTGGTGGACATCGCAAGTGTTCACAAGACACTTTTTCTCATAAAATAGCTGTTAGTATCTACAAATAGCCTTAAAGTCAAATTAGAAGCACAGCTTGTGTAGTTTGACCTACGGTAATGTCTGAAATAGCTAATCAGAGGATACTGTAGGACAGAATACACTGATATCCCTCAAAACACTGATTAATATTAATAAATGAGATATCATTTAAATAAATACCTGAATTTGATTAACTGAAGCGTGTATTACACAAACAAACATTACCAAAAAGTTGACCCCCCCCAATCATCATTGTATAATTTGCACCCTGGTTACATGTACAGTAACTATGCGTAATTCATTGTAATTACTACAGTAAGTGCATAGAACGTGTAACTACCCTGTAAAAAAATTCTGTGAATTAGCAGTATTATGTATTTTGTGGTTTGTGTTATAACTTTTTATTTTTCTATGTTTATTTATGCTTTGAAATGCATTATGGGAGCTTGATCTTTCTTCCAACAACTTTTAACCTTGAAAAGTTGGAAAAAGTGACTTTTATTACTATTTTTAACAGTTTAAAGTGATATATTGTCTGGTTTGGTGTTGTATATTACGCTGCAAAAACCTTGTAATAAACTGCCAGCACATTTTCTCTTATTTTACAGACTTATTTCCCTATATATTATTTCTTATCCATCATATTATTTCAAACTACTAAAATGTCAAATAAAGTCCCTTTATTGAACTGTAGAGTCAGAGCAGAGAACAAAGTCCCATAATGCAATTTACAACCATAAATAAACAGAAAACACTCATGAATCACAAAATACTGAAACTGTTAATAAACAATTTATTTTTTTTACAGTGTACGTCATCTGAAAGTATTACCAATAGTTTATACAAGGCCTTAAAGTAGAATTCTTAAGCTCATACTTTGTCTTTTTAACGTGAAATGTGATTTTTAAAAACCAAACACAAAAAAATGTAATGTTAATAATACGTCAAGATGAGCACCCACTGGATAGTAAAAACGTCACTGTACTTAATCACGCATGCTTCATTTTTTATTTTGAAAATCATATTCAAATTGCCATATAATGAAAATTTGGATATGCCTAGGCAAAGCTAAATATCAAGAGACCATCCTAGTGAAAAACAGACGAAAGGGAACAAAACACAGACTGTTATGCTGCACACAGCATCATTAATGTGCATATCTCAGGCTGTGTTTGATTGGCCAAAACATTTCCTATTGAGATTACAACAATGTTTTTTTCCCCAAATTTTTAAGTCTTTTAATGAAACTGAGGTATTGTATAAAGCAAGTGCCATATTCTTATTATACCATAGTATGTAGCTTTATCAATCACTTACTTACCCGTTCTAAACTTGTGAATTTCTTTATTATGTTGAACAAAAAACGAGAGAAAAATGTTGGAAAAATTTGCCATTGACATTCATAGTAAGAACAAAAATACTATAAAACACAATGGTACTTTTTCCCTCATCCTTCAGTAAATCTTCCTTTGTGATGAACAGAAAAAACAAACTCAAACAGGTTTGGAACAAGTAAATGATGGTAGACATTCAATTTAAGTAGACTTCCCATTTTATTTCAATATGGACCCTTTGAATACAAATTTGTATTTTAAAAAAACTACAGCCACAGTAACAGCCGTTGCTTAATTTCTATTCAAAATAGGATGTACACTTGCAAACAATTGACAGAAACCCTGACAATGTGGAATCAACCCCCCACTTCCTACCTGACCTAAATAGGTAATGTTTATCAGATTCCACGTTCATTAGTTATTGTAGCATATGAACAGATGAGGCTGTGTCAAACCCCAGAGACATCTGGGGGTGAAGAGAGTACAGCTGGACATTTACACACAACAATTCACAAAGAACCAAAAGAGGCGACTCCTGCGTTATCTAGATCTACATAATAATAACAATAATAATAACAACAACAACAACAACAACAATAACAACAACAACAACAACAACAACAACAACAACAACAACAACAACAATAATAATAATAATAACAATAATAATAACAATAACAATAATAATAACAATAACAACAATAATAATAATAATAATAATAATAATAATAATAATAATAATAATAATAATAATAATAATAATAATAACAATAACAACAATAATAATAACAATAATAATAATAATAATAATAATAATAATAATAATGTTAAGGCGTCTTAAATTACCCCTGCTATACTATTATATGGATTTTAAAATGTAACTTTGGAAATCTCCTACACTACACAATGATAAAAAAGATTAAGTGATGAAGTAGTAAACAACAAGGGGGTGCAGTAATTTCCACATTAAATAATTTGTATCAGACAAGATTAAAAATAAAAAAAGTAATATCTATAGCAGAACTCAATTCAAGCTTGTAGAAATGAAAGCCATTTATGTATTTAAAGCTTTTTTAAGTAAAGCAGACACTTTAAAATGATGGATTCTACATTAAATAATTATTTAAGCAATATTTGATCATTCATTCATTCATTCATTCATTCACTCATTTTCCTTCGGCTTAATCCCTTATTTATCAGGGGTCGCCACAGCGGAATGAACTGCCAACTATTCCAGCATATGTTTTACGAAGCGGATGCCCTTCCAGCGGCAACCTATTACTGGGAAACACCCATACACCCTCTCATTCATACACTCATACACTACCAATTCAGTTCACCCAATTCATTTATAGTGCATGTATTTGGGGGAAACCGGAAACCCATGCCAACACAAGGAGAACATGCAAACTCCACTCAGAAATGCCAACTGGGCCAGCTGGGACTTGAACCAGCGGCATTCTTGCTATGAGGCAACAGTGCTAACCACTGCGCCACCCATTATTTGATCAATTTCGACATTAAATAATTTAGATCAGTCAAGAATGAAAATGAAAAGTAATATCTACAGTACAGCAGTACCCAATTCAAGCTTGTAGAAATTTAAGCCAATTATGTATTTAAAAGTTTTAAGTAAAGCAGACACTTTGGGTTCATGGGTTATTTCTTAGAACTCACAAAGAGCAAGTAAAACATACTTGAAACAGAGAAATGCAAAATAAAAACAAACAAACACATGCCTAGATAAAAATGACTTTTGGTGTAATTTAAAAAAATACCCTCACCCTTCACCTAAAAAAAACATGGTGCACTGTATATTTTTAATATACAGTGAATTTATTTTCGTTCAATATCAAAAAATGTTCAGTATTTTCAGTAGATTAATGGATCTGGTTTGTCTAAACCCCACCTTTCAATAACCTACTCTAATCTGATTGGTCAGATGACTTAGTCCAATTGTGAATGATCTACCAAAGACCAATCAATTATTTGCATATCAGAATTTGAGCTTTTCACAGCAACTGTAAACATTGTTAACCAAACAGCAACACTGGTGTCAGTTGTCACATTGATTGGAGTCTTCATCTTTTGAAAACTGGACTGACACAATTTCAATTTACTTGAACTTCTATGTTAGGCTGCTTTGACAAAATCTACATTATAAAAGCGCTACAGAAATAAAGATGAATTTGAAAGTGTGAAGCAAAGTAGATTTGCCCCTGCAGTGCAGTAAACAACATCGTCTTGACATGTCAAGCGTATTGACACGTGAAATGTTAAGTGTATTTGGCAAAGACGATGCAAATTTCTATCCAAAAATAACTGTCCAGTTTTACAAACCATAGCAGTTCCTAAATAAAAAAGAAAGAAAAAAAAAAGTTATCAGATAGGATAATTCCTCCAGTGCTGAGGGCTAAAGAGCACTTTGGCCGTCATGTCTCCATGAAGTCTCATCAAATTAATTAACATCTTCACCCAAAGGGACTTCCTCATTAAATTACGGCTCTACTTAATTAGTTGTGCAGCGTAACACAAGTGGACGGGTCGAGGGAGCACATCAACAAAACGCATCACACCCTCATGTGGGAATGTCAAGCCTCTGCGTTACACAAGGCATATGGTAACAAATGTCAAAACTTAAGACGACTGTATAAGGGTTTACTTTTCTTAATGGAAACAAAAATAAATAAATATTTCAGATATTTAAGAAAAACTGACAGAAAATTTAAAACTAAAAATGGTTAACTAAAATAAATTTAAGCACTAAAATGCAGGGTTCTCACTCTGTCATGGACACCAAACTCAAGGACTTTTCAATCACTAATAATTTTAAATCGAGCTCTGTAATTCAGACCCTCAGCATGTATGAAACACCATGAAAGTCCTTCCTGTACTTAACATTTACTAGTGTTTGCTCCATGATGCTGGAATTCTGTACTAATCGGTACTGAAATTTTAAAAACATCCATTTTCTGCTTACATTTGAGCGTGTTCTTAAACAGCGCTGATTTGCCATTGTGTTCAAATGCTCACCAGAAATGACTGTGATTGGCCGTGACGGTCATCAGTTCACCGAACTCACCATTGTTTACTGAGTGTAACCACAGATACTGGAGCATTTTGAAGCAGTGAAGATCAGTCGATTCATCAGCGGATCACTAGTATGTCAGCTTATATACAGACCAGCTGATCTTCGCAGCTTTAAAGGGCTCCAGTGTACCCGCATCTGCAGTTACAGTCAGTAAACAGCGGTGAGTTCGGTGAACTCATGACCTTCACGGCCAATCACAGTCATTTCTGTTGAGCATGTGAACACAATGGCAAATCAGCGCTGTTTAAGAACGCTCTTAAATGTTAGCAGGGAAATGGATGTTTTTGAAATTTCAGTACTGATTGGTATTGAATTCCCGTATCGTCACAACACTAATATTTACATTAAAATGTCATAATAATGATGTTCTGAATGTGTCATTTTCCAAAATGTTGACTGTTTTAAGTCATGTTTAGGCAACTTTAATACAAGTAGTTGAATTCAATACGGGTAATATTCAAATGAGGTTTCTGAAGTACTGATAAAACGCATTATCATTGTTCATGCAGAAGATTTAAAAGTAAGATTTATAAATGATGAATTTCTTCAGTTTTTGAAAGCACCACAGTACAATTGTTGAAAGAACACTATAAAGTTTAAAATCAAGCACTTTCAAGGAGCTGTGTTTGTTTTTAAGTACTTTTCAGGCCTTGAATTCATATGTCTGAAATTCAAGTACTTTCAAGAACAGTGGGAACCCTGTAAAATGACAAATAAAAAATATAAATGTGACAGGAGCTTCATTGTAGTTGCATTCATGCATTTGAAAATAAAAACATGGAAGAAAATTGTGAAAAAAAATCTTGAATATAACACCAAAAAAAGAACCATAGGCTACATTCACACTGCAGGCAAATGTGGCCCGAATCTGATGTTTTTGTCTTGACAGTGTGAACAGCCCGAACCGCATGGAATCTAATATTATTAATTCAGATTTGAGCCACTTTCATATGTAGTATTAAATCAGACACAGATCTGATGTTTTGCAATGCCACCGCAGTATGAAGGGTTATGTCGGACTTCATCTGATTTTTTTTTTTTAGAATTTTTTTAGGGGTTTTCCCCTTTATTGACAGGACAGTGGAGATTTACAGACAGGAAAGTGTGGAGAGCAGGGATGGGAGAAGGATCGGCAAAGAACCTCGAGCCGGGAATTGAACTCGAGTTGCCGCAAGCACCTGGTTGCTATGTGTCAATGCACTAACCACTAGGCTATTGGCGCCGACGGACTTTATCTGACTTTTACATAAACTTTGAGCGACATGCGGCATCATGCTGTGCTGCAAACATCATCTACTCCTCGGCAGCATATAGAATGGCACACAGCGCAAACACTTTACCACAGAAAATTGGTTGTTCATTAAAAAAAAAATTGGAGGGCAAAACTGGTGCTTGTTAACAAATCTGGTTAACGATTGGGTCACAGGTTGATCGCGAAGCTGTAGAGTGTTGGGGAGTGTTGCGGATAGGAGATCCGTGCACACTTTCATTTTAAGGGGGAACTTTCTCTCAGAGTGAAAAAAAGGGCAGCACACGCCCTTCTGCACGTGCCTGTTTTTTATAACGAAGTAAAATGAAATAACTCTGCAAACATGAGATAAACCAACTCTGCCTTCACACTTCAATCTGTGGCTTTAATCATTAACCCTTGATGAGTTTACTACACCAGTGGTCAAAAAGACGTGCACCACAGTTGTCATAAATCACAAATGATCCGTGTTTCAATTACAATTTAGGTTTCAAATGGCGAAATACTCATTAGTAGGAGCAGAAGAACACTTTACAGTTCAGGATATACACCACGGTTGTCTGCGTAAAGGGCAATAATCATATTAAGCATAATATGACAATGTGCTTACTTCATACAGTATACGCATTGTGTGTATAATTATATTTTCTGTGCTGTCTGTAACTGTACTTTTGCACATGTGGGTCAGTTTAGGATCATGATCTGTTCACACTGCAAATCTAATATTGGCCACATTTCTAACAGCAATGTGAAGAGCTATGCAAAAAAAATCAGATCTGAGCACTAAGCCTTTCAGTGTGAACGTAGCCATAAAGACCAAGTTTAGTGGACAACTGTCAGCTGGCCTCAGCAGCAAGTGCAAAAACTCCTACATGTAGACTAGCAGCATGTTGGTTTTTCCAGTCTGACAAACACATCAAGTCAAAAAAATCCAGCCTATATTTCACGTCAAACTCTTCCTTTGGGCTTGCAGCAAGTTTCCCCACTCGCTGCGAAAAAACACAGATGTCACGCTTCAAAAACATCAATGAGTTGAAGCGGCGGCTGTACTCGCTCTGACACCCAGACTGAGGGAAAGATGCATCATCAAACACAAGCAAGTGTATTTGAAGCTGATAAAAGATGGCATCCATATTCATGAGGTGGAGGACAAGGGCTCGCTTCTGTAATACAGCCAGCTTCACGAGTGTCAAAGTGTCTTATGAGGGATTAAACAGGTATTGTCCTGACTTCATCAGTCTATAAGCAGAGGGAGCCTCCTATGGGAAAAGTGTATTGGCAGTTGTATACAGTACAGTATATCTAATATTGTGATAACCTTATGAAAAGTTGAAGTCAGAATTATGAGCCCCTGCATTTTTCTGTTTAATGGAGAGAAGATATTTTTTCAACATTTCTAAACATCATCGTTTTAATAACTAATAACTGATTTATTTTATCTTTGCCATGATGACAGTAAAATAATATTTGACTAGATATTATTAAGATACTAGTTTTCAGCTTAAAGTGACATTTAAATACTTAACTTGGTTAATTTGGTAAATTAGGCTAGGCAAATCATTGTATAACAGTGGTTTGAACTGTAGACATTTGTAAAACAAATATTGTTTTAAGGGGGCTAATAATATTGAACTTAAAATGATTTTAAAAAATTTAAAACTGCTTTTATACTAGCAAAATACAAATTTGCACAGAAGAAAATATATTACAGGAAACACTGTGAAAATTCCTTGCTCTGTTAAACATTATTTGGGAAATATTTAAAAAAGAAAAAAAACTAAACAATTCTAATAATTTTTACTTCAACTGAATGAATGCAAAATGAGGAAAACGATCCAGAAAGCAAAAAGCTTTCATTTCTGGTCTAATAAAACTAAAACTTAGGGTTTTTTTCCACCTTTAAACCAAACGTAAAACTTTAAATCCCAACTGGGGAATGTGGTTCGACAACACATTGCATGCTGTTTAAGAGCATTAGGTAGTGGCAGGATGGGCTTTTTAATAGCTGTTCAAATGCATCTGACCACATGGGCATTTAGACTGTAAAAGCAATCGTTAAATGCATTACTGCAGAACAGGTATCTGCATGTTAAAATGTTTTAGAATTTAAATTACATTCATGTAGAAAACCATTATCTTTAACTGTGACAATATTTCACAACATTACAGTATTTTTGATCAAATAAATGCAGCCTTGGAGATTATCAAAAACATTAAAAAAAAACTTATTTAGGACCATAAACAGTAGGCAACAGTCATGCTCGAAAAAAAAAAAAAAATCAATTAAATTAAAACATTATAAGATCAGTACATGACAATAATCATTCAAAAACATTATTATAATGTTTAAGTAATGACTCTGCCCTACTTTCCTGACTTCACCTGCATACTGAATTATTATATATATTTTTTCTTTGCACATATATTCTCAGTTCCTTTAGGACAAACTTGTCTTGTATTTAACACAAACTTGGTGAACTCTAACAAAACCAAAACCAAAAATTCTACTTTGTGGAATTAAACCTTTATGACTTTAGTCTTCTGTTGAACACAAAATAAGATATTTTGACGTATGCTGGTAGCTGGCACACATTGACTTCAATGCAAAAAAATGTTTTTCTTCCTTAGATTTGTCCTGTTTCTAGTCTAAATATTTAAAAATTCTTAAATCAAGAAGCATTTTCTAGACGAGCATAAAGAATAGTCTTATTTTAAGAAATGAAATTTCAAAAACAAGCAAGTTTTTCCTTAAAACAATCAATACAATCTGCCAATGGGGCTAGCAAAATAATCTTGTTTTTTATTTTGACATAAGATTATTTTGCTTGTTCTAGGAAAAAACTCACTTAATTTTGGCATATCATGTTCCATAGTAGGAATATATATATATATATATATATATATATATATATATATATATATATATATATATATATATATATATATATATATATATATATATATATATATATATATATATATATATATAATATGGAAGTCAATAGGAAATACTATAGCAACCAGCATTCTTCAAAATATCTTCTTCTGTGTTCAACCTCAAATAGGTTCTAAAAAGGTGAAAAGCAAGTATATTTCTGCATTTTCATTTTTGGGTGAACTATTTCTTTAAAATCAAGTGGCCTTCAATGCTATTCTTTCAATTTTTGCATGAACTAACACTGAAAATGCGAATGTCTTCCTTTAAGAGTCACAGAGGAAATGCCTCTTGAATCTCTTCATCTCAGTAGAGTTTTAATTGAGCTAATAAGATTAATGCAGCTCCTAATGCTGAAGTACAGCTCGTTCAGATCTAGTCTGCTGCTCCTTTTCCAAATGCAGAACATAAAGAGTCTCCATTAAGCACAGATGTGAATCAGAGGTCGTATTCTGTGATGAATAACTTGTCTGCGATGAGATCTAGAATCGGTGCATGTAAACACCAAGAGCCTGTGGCCTCAACACGACCTCATGCAATACACCTCATCTTTTGTAAACAGCGCACCAGAAATGTTGCTATGCTCATAAAATCTATCTAGTGGAAAATGAAAGCATGGATATTGAAGAGAGCTATGCAATCTTATTGTCTCATGATGATGAATATTCATTCTAAAAAAAGGCAAATGGAAATTTTACCTTACACAAAACTTTAGGCTTACAGTAGGTGACAGTTCAAAATGACCATTACCAACATGTGCGGTGCTGCCGAGGGACTAAAGCCGCCATTTCACTGCACACAACATTCAGACACGACTGTCAGAATATGCTTCCTCATGGCAGTGGCACAGAATTTTCAGTTTTGTCATGCACCATGGGAGAGAAGCTGATTCTCTCAGTGGTGTCCGACATAAAGAAGTGCAAAAGCAAAAGTCAATTTTCTCTATGCGCTCACCATGGTTGAATGAATGAATTAATAAATACTAGAAACTCAGAGCGCTAAACATTTTGGAGGGAATGTGGAGACAACAAAAATATATACATTTGTTTAATACTCATTTATGAATAGAAATGTTCTTTCAATATAAACTTTTTCTGGTTCAAAAAATAAAGAAACAACTACTATTTTTCATCTTGGGCACACCAATCTGCTTGGACAACACTGGAATACATCACATCCGGTCGACCGGTCGCATACGGTCTAGTTCAAATATTTTAACAAATCCGCAGCTCAAATCGGATCTGAATTTTCTGCATAAGGAGGTGATCAGAACTCCACGCAGTTCCCGGACTACTCTCTATTGGAAATGAATGACTTCCGGTCTGTCGCTTGTCGTGTGCAGTGGAAAGACGGCTTAAGGGATTAAGAAAATGTTTTTAGGTGTAACGGCAGTTTGCGACAATGCCGCCAAGGGGCACAAAGGGATGAGATGCAAACAAACAGAAACATACAGTAGCTGTAAATACCCTGCTACTTGTAAATGAAGATGAAATAACAAAACAAAGCATTATAATTCCTTCATAAATCATTTAAAACTTGTTAACAAGCTTAATTATCATTGTAAACTTATTAAGTGTAATGAGGATTCACTTTGAAAATTAAAACTAAAGAAATAAGACAACTACAATACACACATACAAACATAAATAAATAAATAAATAAATAAATAAATAAATAAATAAAAATGGTATATGCAGGAATCCTAAAGGTAATTTCAATACCTTTTTAAGACTTTTTAAAGACCTTCTTAGAATATTTAAGACCTCATCGCCACTTCAAGTTCCAATCAGTATCAAACCTTTAACTTAATAAACAGTTGCTAATAAACAGTTGTAGTGAAATAAATCAATGGACCACAACCATGCAACAGAACTGAGATAAGCTCGGAAGAAACAAAGCTTGAATGAATAAATTGCGCAGGTGTTTTTCAGCGACAGGCTTCAGCCACTGTTTAAACTCGTCTTTCTCCAACCACGAGTACGCAAACTTACATTTTCCCATTTTGCCGTCTGTTACGCTCTATGGAAGGGGTGGGCAAACTCGGTCCTGGAGGGCCGGTGTCCTGCATAGTTTAGCTCCAACTCTAATCAAAAACACCTGAACATGCTAATCAGTGTCTCCAAGATCACTAGAAATGTATAAGCAGGTGTGTTTGATTAGAGTTGGAGCTAAACTGTGCAGGACACCGGCCCTCCAGGACCGAGTTTGCCCACCCCTGCTCTATGGTTTCGCTACATGTGGAGAGCGTCACATCACCTTCCCACGTTTGTCGCAAATTAAGTGACATCACCCGGAAGGAGGAGCTTGGTCGGACAGGCCCTGACTCGAACCAATCGCATGGATCGGGCACGCCATTGGTAATATTACGAGGAAAATAAACATGTTTATGCTTTTTCGAAGTCAAACATTTGGACAACGCTTAAACAAAATTTAAGACCTCTTAAAAACACGATTAAGACTTGAACACTTTTTGAGGGCCTTAACTTTATAATAACTGACTTATCCACTTTTAATCCTTTTTAAGATCCCACAGACACCCTGAATGAATAAATAAATAAATAAATAAATAAATAAAGTTGAAGTGAGAATTATTAGGCCCCCCTGTATATTTTTCCCCAAATTCTGTTTAACGGAACGAGGATTTTTCTCAACACATTTCTAAACTTAATAGTTTGTTTGGCAGACAATCAGGGAAAAAAATTGTTTAAGGATAATATTGACCTTAAATTTGTTAACATTTTTTTATTAAAACTGCTTATTCTAACCGAAATAAAATAAATAAGACTTTCTCCAGAATAAAAACATTATTTGGGAAGTATTTGAAAAAAAAATAAAAATAATTCACAGGAGTGCTAATAATTTTGACTTCAACTGTCTATGCGTGCCCCATAAAAGGTCCAGAGTTAGAAGAATATGCAAACTGAAACACTGTGTTCCTATTTATGCATGTTTAAAAAAAAAAAAAAAGAAAGTAAATGTGCAAGTCCCCATGTCTGATATTTATAGAAGCGCTCTGGCTGTGCAGGGAAGCATCGAGGCAGCTGCTAACAAGGGAACTGAGGACAAGACAGCTGGAGCCAGATGAACACACTACAGATTGTGAAACAAAGCCTTACCCATAGGCCACGCCTGCAATCGTGCACTTCTTAAACTGCATGACGTTGCAGGTCAGGGTGCCCGTCTTGTCGGAGAAGATGTACTTCACCTGATTTCAGGAAAAACAGAGGATTAGACTGCTGTAAAATGAGTAGTTACATTAAATTAAGAGTGAATATTTTAATTTGAGTGAAATCGAATATTCTACATTAGGAATGAACTAGAATATTACATGAACTCACATACCGTAAAGGATGTATTCTTTATTCAAATTCCGGCCATTCGATAAACATGCAGGTCAATAAACTACCATCTGATATTAAGCCTTATATTATTGTCTAAGCATAATAATAATAATAATAATAATGATAATAATAATAATAATAATAATAATAATAATAATAATAATAATAATAATAATAATAATAATGATAATAATAATAATAATAATAATGATGATGATAATAATAATAATAATAATAATAATGATAATAATAATAATGATAATAATAATAATAATAATAATAATAATAATAATAATAATAATAATAATAATGATAATAATAATAATAATAATGATGATGATAATAATAATAATAATAATAATGATAATAATAATAATGATAATAATAATAATAATAATAATAATAATAATAATAGAGTACACTTCATTATAAAAAAAAACAAGACATTTTTATTTAGTGAAAATAAGTAATATATTTTGGTGACTTGAACAAAACAAATTTATTAAAAGATATTAAAAATATTAAAAGATATATTTCTTAAAATAATATTTTAGTCACTAAACACCTTTAGAAATAGAAAGGGAAAATTCAAGCTAAATATTTGTAAAAAAAAATAATAATAATAATAATTCACAAACTACAAAGTTTAACCTAAAATTTATAAATGTTCTCTTGATTTTTCCTCTTTTTATTGTAATTATTATTTAATATTGTTTTCCTAACATATCATTTTGGGTGCACTCACTTTTGCATGCTTTCGATGCTTTCCTCTATGCTATTTTGTAAGATTAGCTCCAGATTTGGCTTCAGTACTGACTAACCTACTGTATTTACATAAATATAGCATTGTATAGCATCCTATTAGAAAATATGAATTTAAAAGATAGATTTGTAACACATATCCTTGTATATATCCCTGTTTAACACAAGAGAAGTTATTTTTTTAAAAGGTTGGAAACGGGTAACCATTGACTTCTACACTATATGCTTTAATGCAAGTCAATGGCTAATGGTTTCCAAAAATCTTTAGAATATCTTCTGTAATTATGTAATTATTGTTGCATAATAAGTGTATTTACAAATGGAAACGGTAGCTTTTTTTACCTGTCCTAACTCTTCATTAAGGTTTGATGTCCGGGCCATAGCAGGTGTGTTGGTGGCTTCATACAGCATGTCAGTATCCTAAAACACAGCGCATCACAAACAACATTTCTTCCCATTGACCATAGCAGTATAACACCATTTTCATTGATCCAATCACAGATGGAATTATTTATTACACGTGGTGTATAAATGTGGCTTATTTGTCCTTTTTTGACTACTTTTAACCACTTCTCTGGTTAAGGGAGGGTCTTTGGGCAGGTATTGTCTTTATCTGATCTTTCAATGTAATGCTGCAAAAATAAAACCAACAACACAAATTAAAGACACAAGATCAACTAAATAAACTTAATGAACAGGCTAATTTGTGACCATCTGTCAGGTTAGTTTGTTCAAGTAGGCATCACTGCAGTCTGGAGACTTCCAAGTTGGAGGCACTACGACGCATGTAGGTTGGGTGACCTAAAAGTGGAGGGGACTTACACTGCAAATAGGTTGGTGTAGGTGTAGTAGACATTAATAAAACACAACAGGTTACTGTGAGGTTGGGTTTAGGGTTGTGGTAGCTGTAGATATTCATAAAACACAATGGGTTTGACATGTTCAAGACGTTACATAAATGAAAACCTCAGGAGGTTTGTAAAGCCCACTTGGAGCTCGAACCCCACCCACTTGGAGCTGGCTCTGACATCCATTTATACCCTTCTCCGTTTGTTTGGTGTGTTCAACGTCACCTCTCATAAGGCTCACGTCAAAGGGAGTATGCCCGATTTAGATTGTAGAATTGGCACAAGCCATCAATGAAAGAAAGCGATTTGATGGAAAGGGATGATGGAAGTGATGAAACTAACCAAACGACAAGTCAAAAGGGGATACAAGCTGGCTATTACTTTGTCATTTGATATTTGCAAACTATATAGATTATCAGACATATTTGTACGAAGCAATCCTTCTGTGGTCAACTAGAAGTACTGTGAAAATGGTGCTTAAAAACATTTTATTTAAAGTTTGTATGTGTGCAGCACAAGTTCTGCTTTCCCTTACTTAATACAAACTACTGTCACCTGTGGGTATAGAAAGATGCATCCTCTTATGTAGTAGCAGAACATACAGTTGTAGTCAGAATTGTTAGCCTCCTGTTATATTTTAATTATTTTATATTTTTTCGGAGAAGAAGATTTAATCAATAACTTATTTCTAATAACTGATTTCCATGATGACAGTTAGGGCTGTCACGATATCTATTTTTTGCTGGGCAATATATTTCACCCAAATTAATTGTGATAAACGATACTATTGCCACTTTATAACTTCTATCACAAATAAAATAAATAAATACATTTCAAATAAAATAATAGTTTAATAATTCAGGTACACTGTTTCAAAAACATTTTACTTATAGAATATTTAGACGTTTGAAATTAAAACATGAAAAAAATATCTTAAAACAAATACGTCATAATAAATAGTAGATGTACGTCAAAAGTAGACTTTTAAAGAATCTCAGGCGGCATGGTTTTAATAATCAGGCAGACACCAAGGCAGGACTGTTTGTTAAAGGTTTGCAGCATTTTCTTTTTTAATGCTGGTTTTTCGAGCTTGTTTAACAGCTGCATCTCTTTAGCTAAATAACGGTACCTGTCTATGAGTGTGTGCCATTTCGCGCTGTCATGTTTATATTTGCACTGGCAGGTAAATACATGCATTACAGTTAACTGTCTGAAGACCCCTCTTCAGTACCAACTGCGGTTTTTGTTCCCATGTTGAAAAATATGGGTGTAATATAATGTTAGTTATGTTGCCTTTTTTTATTGCCACTGTTCTGAAACAAATTTGACAAATTGGCTTGTCCACATACGATCTCTCCTTTTTCATTCAGCTTAAAGAAAAAACATTCCCACACCGGAGCCGAAAACTGTGACTTTGAAACCACCGCGACTTGTTTATCCTAACTGACTGTAGTTCCTAAACACGAATCAGTGGGTTCTTGCCTTCTTCACCTCCACTATCCGCTCTCTCTCGCACTCTGCTTGCATTTGCAGCGTGCGTGGAGATGCTGCATAAGCCCCGCCTTTCACAGAAAGCAGAATGCAGCACGTTTACTTACTTAGCTTGTAATAGCTTGTAAAACTTAGCTTGTAATATTATCTGGCCTAATCATCATCATCTTCATCTTAAATTTCTTTATATAAAACAGACAATATATCAAGCCTCCAAAATTACCCGCCCTCATTTTCATATATCACGCAATAAGTCAATATATCTGGCAACGCAGTGGCGCAGTAGGTAGCGCTGTCGCCTCACAGCAAGAAGGTCGCTGGTTCGAGCCTCGGTTGGGTCAGTTGGCATTTCTGTGTGGAGTTTGCATGTTCTCCCTGCGTTTGTGTGGGTTTCCTCCGGGTGCTCCGGTTTCCCCCCACAGTCCAAAGACATGCGGTACAGGTAAATTGGATTGGCTAAATTGTCCAGTTTATGTATGTGTGCGAATGAGTGTGTATCGGTTTCCCAGTAATGGGTTGCAGCTGGAAGGGCATCCGCTGCATAAAACATATGCTGGATAAGTTGGTGGTTCATTCTGCTGTGGCGACCCCAGATTAATAAAGGGACTAAGCAGAAAAAAAAAATGAATGAATGAAGTCAATATATCGACTATCGTGACAGGCCTAATATTTGTATAACATAACTTATTTGTACAGAATATTTTACTAGATATTTTTCCAGATACTAAAAGTGATTTTTAAAAGCTTAAAGTGATATTGAAAGGCTTAAACCAAGTCAAATAGGCAAGTTAGGGTAATTAGGCAAGTTATTACATAACAATGGTTTGTTCTGTAGCCAATCTGAAAAAAAGGGGGCTAATAATATTGACCGTAAAGCTTTTTATTGTTTTAAATGCAAGTTAAAAACTGCTTTTATAATAGCCGAACTAAAACAAATAAGACTTTCTCCAGAAGGAAAAATATTATCGGAAATACTGTGAAAATTTCCTTCAATGTCCAATCATTTTGGAGCTAATAATTTTGCCCTCAATTGTACATTCTCGTTTCAGTCAGTTATCTATTTATAATATATTATTGTGTTCACAAGCAGCTTTTTGATCCAGACAGGAATCAGGAATAGATGCAGTCATTTTTTGTCACTGCTAGTTCTTCAATGTCAGTTTGGCGTCTCCCAGGTTTAAAAGCAGTGTCAGCGTGTTGCCTCAAATATTATTCCGGCATCCTCAAATGGGTTATTTTGACAGAACTCCACTTAGGTTTGGGCTTGTGAAATTCTCTAGGATTGGCCCTGGAGGTTTAGGCAGTCTGAATTTAATAGACAGCCAATTCATCACACACACACTCACCCAATTGATGAAGAAAGCCTGGACAAACTTGATGACCTCCAAAGTCACCAGAAGACTGATGGGGATCAGGTTATTGAAGAGGATGATGAAGGTGAGGAAATTGAGGCCAAAATTAGCCGCTCCGCCATCTGGAAAAAGAAGAGTGAGGGGAGGAAGAGGAGAGTAAGCTGACACACAGTTTGAGCTTTGCAAGGCATGATGGGATGGGCTGGATTTGGGAGGGTTGATGGTAGGACAAAACAAACAAAAAATAAATAAATAAAAAGATGCCACAAGCTCATTTGGTCGAATCTGCAACGTTTCCACAATGCTCCACTAGCGTTGTGCGAGCATTGTGCAAACATTATTCTACAACTCTTCCATCCAATCTCTTCTAACCTATACATTTAGATTCAGAAAGTCAATTAGTTTGTAGCTAAACTAAGTTTGGGAAGTCATAGCAGCAGCCTTGGCAGTACGAACAAGATTCAAAGCACACATTATCCCACAATGCACCGGGGGGTGGGTGATCATGATCTCCAGTCTTAACCAAACATCAAACTCAACAAAGAGAGCAGCACAGAGAAAAAAAAAAGAATGTGTAATCGATAAAAGCAAGACCACAGACACAAGACAGCGCACACTTAGGGTTAAAGTCAACATGAAACAATACTTGCAACCCATTTTACTTTGTGAAATGCCTACAAAAGTGAATATTGCCAATTTTAGGAGGAGAATTTATTCTGTTAGTGCATGAACTACTAGTAACGATTTAACCTGAAAGAAATACAACTATTTTGGGTCTTAAAATGTTTGGGTTGTCAGAACAATTTAAATTTTTAGTGTTAAAATTTTATATATCAAAAAAGGCTGCAACATCAAAGCTTATTGAATGAAAAAGGCTGATACAAAGCGTGTAATGTTTCGAGCACACCGGCTCTTCATCAGACAGTGTTCATCACAGTATGTTGCTCTTTTTAAAAATTATTTTAAAGGTGGAATCACATTGTTGACAGTTTCCACATACAAAACGTCAACTTTTACACATCCCCATACAGCAAAAAAAGTTTTTTAGGCACTATTTTGTGCAAGACAGCTAACGTAATCTATCTGTTGTGGTGCGTATGGCTTATGTTATGTCGGTTAGAAGAGTAGGCCTTTAAAAATTTGCATTTCTAAACATCGATGCGCTATTCGACATCATGATCCTAGAAGTCTGGATGCGCTGCATTTTTTTTTTTTAGTTATGAGACATTCTGTCTCCACTACAATATATAGGGATTGAAGTTGTTAAGTGTCCAAGCGTGGGGGAGATCTTAAGAAATTGCTGTTACAATGTGAAGCCTTTTGGATTTTCATAACACGCTTTGTATCAGCCTTTATTTTAAATAAATTAGCATTTTTGGAGCTTGTTGCCGCCTTTTTGAACATTTATTTTTGCACTTTTTGCTGTTTGGCTGAGCACCCATTTAAAGTGATCTACATGCCTTTATTAATTTTTAAGTTTAGAATTTTAGATATTCAAAAAGGCGGCAACATCAAAGCTTATTGAATGAAAAAGGCTGATACAAAGCGTGTAACGTTTCTAGCACACCGGCTCTTCATCAGACAGTGTTCATCACAGTATGTTGCTCTTTTTAAAAATTATTTTAAAAGGTGGAGTCACATTGTTGACAATTTCCACATACAAAACGTCAACTTTTACACATCCCCATACAGCAAAAAAGTTTGAGGCACTATTTTGTGCAAGACAGCTAACGTGATCTATATGTTGTGGTGCGTATGGCTTATGTTATGCCAGTAAGAATAAATTTGTATTTCTGAACATCGGTGTGGCGACGCAGTGGCGCAGTAGGTAGCGCTGTCGCCTCACAGCAAGAAGGTCGCTGGTTCGAGCATCAGCTGGGTCATTTGGCATTTCTGTGTGGAGTTTGCATGTTCTCCCTGCGTTCACGTGGGACATGCGGTACAGGTGAATTGGGTAGGCTAAACTGTCCATAGTGTATGAGTGTGAATGAGTGTGTGTGTGGATGTTTCCCCAGAGATGGGTTGTGGCTGGAAGGGCATACACTGCGCAAAAACGGGCTTGATAAGTTGGCGGTTCATTCTGCTGTGGCGACCCCGGATTAATAAAGAGACTAAGCCGAAAAAAAAAATGAATGAATGAATGAACATCGATGTGCCATTCAACATCATGATTCTAGAAGTCTGGATGCGCTGCATTTTTTTTTAGTTCTGAGACATTCTGTCTCCACTCTCTATATATAGGGATTGAAGTTGTTAAGTGTCCACGTCATGGGGGAGATCTTAATAAATTGCTGTTACAACATGAAGCCTTTTGGATTTTCGCTACACGCTTTGTATCAGCCTTTAATAGAATAAATTTCCATTTTTGGAGCTTTGGTTTTGCTGCCTCTTTGAATATATATTTTTCACTTTTTGCTGTTTGGCTGAGCACCCATTTAAAGTGAAGTACATGCATCGTTCAGCATCGATAAGATGATATTTACTGTGTACTGATCACAAAAATCAGCATATAAAATTTTTTTCTGAATGATAGTGTACTACAGAAGACACTGGAGAAATGATAAAAAAAATTCTGTTTTGCTTTACAGGAATAAAATATATGTCAAAATGAATTCAAATAGAAAACCATTATTTAAAAATGCTAAATTTCACAATATTACTGTTTTTTGATCATATAAATTTGAGCACATGACATTTACAGATCTAACTAAATGGCAAATTTAGTTAAGTGGCAAAATGGCAAAATTTTTAAGCTAAAGGTTTACCCATAACCATTGACAAAAATCAAGAGTTATGATGCATTTAAAGAAAGCAAATGGGTTCAATTTTGATTTCATATTGACTTTAAGCATGAATAAAAAGCTTTACCTGGGGTCCGCAGAATGCAAATAATGCTCTTTCTGAGCGGTTAACAAAGGGAGTGCGTTCCCATACAGAGTCATTGAACTAAAGAGGCTGGGCAAACATACAACTGCTATTGGAACCGGCTCACAGAGAGAGGAAGAGGATTTAGCTAGTGGTGGGAAGGAAGACAGTCAGTTTGGATGTTTCAATGTAAAGGAGGATGACTCGGTCTAAAGTACCTTCCATTATATGGAGCCACACAGAGAGAGGTCACATTTAGAGAAGTAAATAATAATTGCGGGTTATACAGTATTTGTCTGCATCACAAACTCACAGTATGGAGAGAAAGAACTTGACTGTTTAATCGTCTCTAAGATGTAGCTTTCCCTTTATACAGATCAAAGTTCTGGAGGAATGCATGCTAGGAAATTTTCCCATCTAGTTCAAGTGAACTCAACGTAGAGCATTTCTGATGGTCCAAAATCAACATTCAAGAAACTTCCATATAATATGACCTTGCTGACAAATAAGATTATACTTTTTGATTCATCTTTGCAATGCTTGCAAACAAATGACCCTTGTTAGCATGTACACATCATACAAGACACAGTGAGCTAAACCAACTAGACCAAGGGGAGTATTTCCCCAAACTATGAATTTTGGACTGTCAAAAACAGCCTAAGTTGAGCCATGTTCACTTGCATTAGATGAAGAAAAATCCTCAGTTGTTTTCCTGCAAAACTCATATTTTTCTCTACATAGCGTACACTACAGTATTTACCATACCACTGATTCAAAAACAGTGCAAACTTAAGAAAACTAGAGATTCAGTTTCATGAATCAAAATAATTGTCTGATGAAAAAAGGGACAAATTTCTCAGACTTCAATGGTTCAAAAAAAAAAAGGCGAACATACTGTAAGTTTATTATCAAAATTCAGTTGCCAGAGATGATTGAGTTATGCAATAATATAATAATAATTAATTAAGTTTTAAATAACTTCACAGATAATTTCACAATAAATATTTTTGATGTATAAAGATGCTCTAAACAAACCAGAACATAAAACGTTTAACATTTTTAAAATGACCACTTCTCTTTTAAAAAGTAAAACGTAACTGTTTTTTTATTAACAAATTGTGTATGTCATTGTGTATTTAGGTTTAGGTTTAACCCTTATGTGCTGTTGGAGATGTTTTCATCCACTTTGGGGTGATTTTGAGTCTGAATTTGGTCACAACTGCAGCTAGCAGAATGATTTTTAGTGGCAAGTCTTATCTTGACACATATTTTGAGAAAATGCTTTGACTCTTTTAAAAACTCAATACACTCTGGGCAAATTGACTTCCCTTTCACTATGTTCGGGATGAAAACATCAACTAAATTAAACTGCTATAAAAAAATTTCTTTTTTTTTTGCATAAATCTGTTCATCAACCTCAGTCCTGATCAAAACTACTAAATTGTTTAGAAAATTACAGAATTTTAACTCTTTAATTGCCAAATTCATAAATGATATCACTGATTTGGTAAAAAAAAACGCATGCAAAATTACATATTTTCGATATAAAAAAGTAATTGTGGTCTGAATTTTTTTTTTTTTACCCTTTATCAAAGTCTTGGACATGTGAAACAGCATTGTCTTTGATGCATTGTTTTTGATTAAACCTAAAAAAGATTTTTCTTCCTAATTTACTGTTGGTGGCGGTTTTTGCCCCATTAACTTCCATTATAACCACATTTTTTTATTACAAAACCATGACACCATATAATCATGCATTTTTGATTGATGATGGTTTTGCCTGTTGGGAAAAGGTAAAATTTGTAATTTTTACTGTTGATCATCATTAACCCTTTAGATAGGCCCATGCACAAAAAGGCTTAGTTCCTGGATTTTATATAGAGTATAACAGCAAATTAAAGTGTGTATATGTGTGTCTGTAAGAGTGTGAGAGTGACCTTTACGCACACCTTGATGTGTCTGAGAAAATCAAAATATGCATCTCAGCTCTCAGAACTACATGGAGTAAACAAAAACAAAGACTGTGTATTAATGCACCATCAAATGTGGTTACAATGGAAGTCAATGGGGCCACCAACAGTAAATTAGGGAGAAAAAAATTTAAATCTAACAATGCATCAAAGCCAATGTTGTCACTAAACGTTCACATATCCAAGACCTTGATAAAATGTAAAGAAAAATGCAGTCCACAATTACTTTTAATATTGAAAATATGTAATTCTGTGTGTTCTTTCACCAAATCAGTGACAACATTTGTGAACTTGGCAATTAAACAGTTAAAATCATGTAATTTTTAAAAACATTTAATAGTTTTAATCAGGACTGAGGTTGATTAACAGATTTATGCAAAAACAAACTGAAAACAATATTTATCTGATGCATTTTTACAGCAGTTTAATTCAGTGGATGTTTTATCCTCAACATAACAAAAGGGGAGTACATTTGAACAGCGCACAAGGGTTAAAAAAGCTGAACGCTGTATTTTCTTTTACTTAAACCTTCACATTTTATAAATGGCTACTTCTCTTTTAAAAAGGAAGTTGAATTTTATTTAAATAAACAAATAGTGTATTTAGATGGTTTAAAAAAGCTAAACATTTTCTTTTTATTTACTTAAAACTTTATGCATCTTTCCCAATCCAAACAGATATGAATGCACACTATGTGGGTTAAAGGTAAAAAACCACACCAAGTCAGCACTGAATCATTTCTCAGAAAGGTTACAGTACACAAGTCCATCTGTAAAGGCTAACCTTCAGCAGTGCACATGCTCAGAAGCAGCAGTAGCAGCGCATCTCTCTGAACTACTGCAGATCCAGTGACATCAGTGCAGCAAGGAGTCGCGCTGCATGCGGGGTCAGCACTTCTCAAGACACCCGTCAGCACTTGTGCCGCGCTAAACCTGCTACCTGTTTTTCATGGTCAGGAGTTCAACATGGCTGACTGTTGTTGCAGGTGGCGTGAATGCATAACAAATGACTGCGGCTCAAGTGCAATGAAAGCCCATCTGCATAGAGGCACGTGCAGCCATTCAGGACACAAGCCAGAGTGAAATATCAAAGGGGTTTAAAGCCAAATCAATTATTCATGATGAAGAATTACTCATCTGCTTTAAGTGTACAAGGCTTAGATTGATGAGTGGAACGGTGTGTATTTGTAACCCTATCAGGAAAACCTTTCAGCATTGTTTTTAAGGCTAGAGATGAATGACATTATGATGCCCAGTAGAACAAAACCAAATAAATCCCATTTGGTCAAGAGTTGCTGGATAGATGACCCAGTTAGCTCGCAGATGTTAAAGCTACACCATCTGGCTGCATTACATCCAAACTGTGGATAAATAAACTACCATTCAAATGAATGATAATCAAACACTGGTGCTTCCAGATTTTTGAACTGTAATGTTTGCTTATTTGGAACAAACAAAGTACAGTAATACAGTTAATAATTAATACTTATAATTAATAATAATAATAATAATAATAATAATATTAATAATAATAATTATTATTATTATAATTATTATTATTATTAGTAGTAGTAGTAGTGGTATAATTATTATTATTAGTAGTAGTAGTAGTAGTGGTATAATTATTATTATTATTATTATTATTATTATTATTATTATTATTAATTTGAAAATAACTGACGTATCTAACTTGTATTTCTGCGCAGAATTTTGTTAAAAATCTGCAGATTTATGCGGAATTATTTTGTGAGTATCATAACTAAAATCTTGATATGTGAAACAAAAAGTAATACCTTTTTGAAAAAAAAAGTAATAACTTATTTAATGTTTACAATGCAGATCCAATTAGATCCAGTTATTTGGTATCTCATATAATATCTCTCCTAAAAGACTGAAAATATTAACTTTACAAGCTGTATTGTAAATAAATCATATGAATATTTTCATATTAGTCATTATTATTACTGAAATTAATTTAAAAACTGAATAAATATAAATTTATACACATTTACACAAGTAAATAAACAGAATGAATGATGGGCTAAAAATCTGCGCATGCTGATTACGTGTAGGCCTAGTTATTAGTAATTAATAAACTTATGGTAACTAATAACCTTCACTTTTTCGACTTAGATTGTACTGCTGTAATGTTTTGTAATGAAACAATAATTATTGCGAAAACCGCTATTCAAATAAACTTGAATTGAATAGTGTAGTTGCTCGATGCATTCTAAACCTTAATCAAATCTACAACAAAACAGAAGCATTCACGGATCATAAAGTAATATACACACAGAAGTAGCATGCAAACGACAAATCAATGCCACCTCTCTCTTTTACAGCTCCACCAGGAAGGCAAAGAACAAACCAAGAAGGCCGAGTCTCCCTCCTTTAGAAGAATAATCAATTTCATGATGAAAACACCCGATTTATGGCCTCACCGTTCTCTCGCATGGTGCTTGACTTCATTATTTCCGTTCTGAGCTCTATGTTTATAATTACATCATGTGGTGCATCTCAGCATTTGACGACACTTTCGATGAACTTGTAGAGTAACGCCAAGAAGAGAAGCGGTGTAGACCATAAAGCAAGCTGCGATCGATCCGGACACAAAAACAGCCCCTCCTATTTAAATCAAGAGTAATGACGCTGGTGACGCGGTAATCAATCCGCAAGTGGCTCCTGCCGCAAACGTAACCCATTTCAGCCTCTCATTTGGTGCACACAATTGTTTGTTTTTCTCTTTTCCCAATTACCTGGAGGCAAACAGCAGATGTGTTCCCATCGCTGCTCATTAAACATTAATGGTATTGCATTTCTTAATATCGTGCGTTTACAATCCAAACATTAAGCTTATTAGCATGGATCTCCCTAACTAGGGCCTGTGGGGCAAAGTTAACCCTTGGTAACCTTTGATTTGGGCCGAGGAGAGGAAGAATGATGGGGATGGTTTGGAGCAGGGGTGCCCAAACTTTTTCTTATGAAGGGCCAAGAACCAAACTTGATTGAGGGGTGTGGGCAAACAATAAATTAACTAACCCTTATGTGCTGTTAGGTATGTTTTCATACACTCGGGGGTGATTTTGAGTCTTAATTTGGCCTTTCTCTGTTTCAGCTAGCAGAATGATTTTGGTGGCAAGTCTTATTTTGACACATATTTTGAGAAAATGCTTAGAATTTTTTAAAAACTCAACAATACACTCTGGGCAAATTTACCACCCTTTTTGTTATGTTTGAAATGAAAACATCCACTAAATTAAACCGCTGTAAAAATTGTTTTCTTCAATTTTTTTTTGCTTAAATCTGTTCATCAACCTCAGTCCTGATCAAAACTACTAAATTGTTTAGAAAATTACAGGATTTTAACTCTTTGAATGCCAAATTCATAAATTATGTCACTGATTTGGTGAAAAAACACAAACAAAAATGACGCATTTTCAATATAAAAAGTAATTGTGGACTGAATTTTTTTTTACCTTTTATCTAAGTCTTGGACATGTGAAACAGCATTATCTTTGATGCATTGTTTTTGATTAATTTTCTTTTTTTTCTTCCTACTTTACTGTTGGTGGCTGTTTTTGCCCCATTAACTTCCATTATAATCACATTTTTTGATTACAAAACACCATGACACCATATAATCATGCATTTTTGATTGTTGGTGGTTTTCCCTGTGGGGAAGAGGTAAAATTTGTAATCTTCACTGGTGATCATCAGTTGGCAGCATTAACCCTTTAGATAGGCCTGTGCTAAAAAAGCTTAGTTTCTGGATTTTATATGGAGTATAACGGCAAATTAAAGTGTGTGTATCTGTGTCTGTGAGTGTGTGAAAGTGTCTGAGAAAATCAAAATATGCATCTCAGCTCTCAGAACTACATGGAGTAAACAAAAACAAAGACTGTATTAATGCACCATCAAATGTGGTTACAATGGAAGTCAATGGGGTCACCAACAGTAAATTAGGGAGAAAAAAAAAGAAAATCTAACAATGCATCAAAGCCAATGTTGTTACTAATCGTTCACATCTCCAAGACTGTGATAAAAGGTTGAAAAATCCATTTCACAATTACTTTTTATATTAAAGATAAGTCATTTTGGGTGTTCTTTCACCAAATCAGTGAGATCATTTGTGAATTTGGTAATTAAACAGTTAAAATCTTGTAATTTTCTGAACAATTTAGTTTTGATCAGGACTGAGGTTGATTAACAGATTTATGCAACAAAACTGAAAAAAAAGATCTGATGCATTTTTACAGCAGTTTAATTTAGTGGATATTTTCATCACAAACGTAACAAAAGGGGAGTAAATTTGAACAGTGCACAAGGGTTAAATTAAAAACATACACAATGCCATTAATATAATGGAGTTCAATGCAGAATACACTAAGCTGCACCTGCCTTTTGCCTTGTGCATTGCTCTTTATCAATCGAGTGACAGTATTTACATTTTAAAAAATCTGAGTCACTTACAAAACAAAATAAATTACAAAGCAATCAAACAAAAGGTTACATTTCATTCAAAATGATGATCTCTGTCAAAGATATTAACCCCAACCACCTCCCCCACATTCTCCCTCTGGGATGGTCGGCCAAATCAAAGAGTCGAATGAGCCAACTTTGGCCCGTGGGTTCTAGTTTGGGCATCTCTGGTTTACAGATTTAAATCGGACTTAATGTTTTGTTTGTTTTATTGTTAAAAGCTAACTTAAATGAACAGGTTTAATTAAATGGTGTAAATAATTCAAATTTAGCTTAAATGTACATATTGTCACCCGACGACTAGAGGACACATTAAAGGTGCAGTATGTAAGTTTGACTGAGTGGTTAAACTAGGTATTGCATTCCTGAATCAAAACACGCTAGCGCAGGTGGCCAGATTGAGTGTGCCAAACTATCAAGCCTAAATGCTGAATTAAGGCTGATTTAAATCGTGTTCTAATAAAGGCAACTGTGCACGATAGAAGGAATATTTTCATATTAAAAGGAGATTTTGTACTAACCAACACCTGAAATTTATATTTTAGAAACGATTTCTATTTTTTTATTTTTTTTGCAGCTGAACAACAGAAAACTGACTGATCACACCAGCTACACCTCATGTGCTTTATTCAGTGTTAAATTCTAATAATTTGAGTTTGAATGCCCTTTTACATGACATTTATTGCCATACTGAGAGCAGCAGATTGTTTACCTCAGAAAATAAAATAAAACATTTAAATTTGAACTTTAGAACTGTGCATTAATGCAAACCAACACATATCAGTGATTCAGCATCTACATTCAATAATGTTAAAAAGGTTTAATATTTATTATTAAGATTATAGACCTGACCATTTCATGAGTGAGTGCACTATTCTGTGCTTCTGAATGGCTGTATTTAAATTTCTGTGGTGTTTCGTCTGGTGGAAACAGCCAAATTGCTTATCACTGCAAATCTCGTCATGAAGCACGTTGTTAGGACACACGGGTTACAACGTAACCTGCTCACCTTATGTTTACGGTCGGAATATTTATACTATTTCCCAATTAATAACCTCATGTGGAACTCTGAATCTGCGTCTCATTTTGGAGTCTGCTACTGTCCACCGGAGGTCATATTTCAGTCACGGACACATGCTTTGAGTGCCTTCATGACTGAATGAATGGAATAAGTGGTTTTCCACCAAGGCAGCCCAGACTGCTGAAATATAATTGGCTAAAGAGGCAGTGGGCAGGTTAAAAGAACCAAAACAAAGACAGCCGTTCTGACACGTAACTCACATTTTCAAAGCAGAATAGCTTCAACACTTCAGCATTGTTTTTCAGATAAACAAGAATGTTCACTTAGCATGTTTCTTAAATATCTGCAAACATATTATGGTATTTTTATGCTTTAGAAGAGTCAAAAACTTACATACAGCACCTTTAAGGCAAAGGCAGATTCTGCTTGACTAGTGTATTTAGCAACTCCACTGTGTTATAAATGTGATTGTTTATATTTTTAATTGCACTAAGTTATCATTTTAAATGTTATACTGCATTAGTTAATACGATTTACTTTTAAATCTTATGAAATAAATTAGAAAATTATCCATAATGTACTATAGTTTGGTATATTTATCTTCGGCCCATGGCTCTCAAGCATACATGCTTTTTGGCCCTTTATACAAAAAAAAAAAAAGTTTGGGCATCCCTGCTCTACAGCTTTCTGCCTGGTCTGAAAAAAAAAAACACGGCAGAACGAGAAGGTGGGCAACAGAAAAAAAAAGGGGGAGGCATTTAGAAAATGTCACGGTTTGACCTGCAGGGTCTTCAGTTTCAAACTCTTGCTCTGACAGGGCCTGTGGATAAATTCGCTCCTCTCCATGTATGTGTGTGTTTCTCTGCTGTCGCGCTTCATTTGTTTAAAGAGCACTGGTGCGGCTGAAACTGGAGCTTCCGAAGTGTTTAACGTGTCACCAAAATAAGGAAGGGAAGGCACGTTTTATTTTTTGTTTTGTTTTTTTACATCAGGCATTAAGAGGGTCTACAGAGTGTAGAGCTGGAGGGGAAAAAAACCTATCATTGGACTCCTGGTGTGTTTGCGGTCCTCTGCAATTACCCTCGCAAAGTAGGGCAACCGTATAAGTGGCTTCGGTAGCTTAGCAAAAGCTGAGCTTCAGTTAGGGGTTAGTAAGGAGGGGGTCATTCACAGATGGCCAAGGGTTTTAAATGGTTGTTACCTGGAGCTGTTAAGAAAAATGACAACAACAAAGAAACAAAAAAACACAAACCAAACAGAATGTTAGAAAGGAAGCTGAGAACAAAACGAACGAAAAAACAAAAAGTACAGCAGCGTTTGTGATATTCAACCATTTATACATTTGCGTGTCTATTGGTGGTTAAACGGATCCTAAAACTCACGGTTCGGATCACATTTCGGTTTTTGGAGCCACGGATCGATTTTTCAAATTAAAAAAAATATATAATTTATATAATTAGCTCTCCTGTCGGACTGACGGGCTCATGGGCAGGTCGTCCTGAGTTCAAATCCCAGCACGTGGAGCTTTCCCAAGCCTGTCCCCCCACTACACCTCCACCCCTCTCTTTGTCCAACTTCGATTTCCATCTAACTACTGTCCTATTATTATAATAAAAAAAAAAAACATTTTTAAAGGCCCTAAATAAAATTAAATTAAAAATAATAAATATAATAAAAAATAAAAATAAATTAAATAAAAATGTTATATTAAATAAAAAGTAAAATTAAACAAAATAAAATATAAAGTCAAATAAGATAAAAGAAATAAAATAAAATAAAATGAAAATAAATCAAATCAAATCAAATTAAATTAAAAATAAAAAAACTAAAATAAAATAAAATAAAATAAAATAAAATAAAATAAAATAAAATAAAATAAAATAAAATAAAATAAAATAAAATAAAATAAAATAAAATAAAATAAAATAAAATAAAATAAAATTAAATGCTTTTCAACTTATAACAAGAAAGCTTAGTTTTATCATAAAAACCTTTTTTTAAACACTTTCAACAGATATTAGTGTATAAATATAAATGTTTTTTTTTTAAATCAATTATTAATCAAACTACTAATGACCACAATAGTTTCTTGATCTTTGTTATTGAAAGTAGTCAAACAAATACAATAAAAATTAACTAAATATAATTTTAAATAAAAATACTATTAAGCAAAAGGATTCAAGTAAAAAAATAATTAATAGATTATTGATTGATTGATTTTGTTTCATTTGAATACTCTGATTAACTTAACAACTAGGGTTGGGTCGATAGACGACATCACCGTCCATCGCCGATGACCGCTAGACATCATGATGCTGAGCAATGCTCCGCCCCACCCCCGTCGCATCAGCAAGCCACTCACGAAAAATGCGCATTCAGGAACAATTTACACTAATAAGTCTTAGTTTTAAAATGGCATGTTAGAATGATATGGATTCCACATCCACACTGGCGTTTCATCTAGCGTTTTTGAAAAGCTTTCCTTCCACACTATACCACTGAAAACGCACATCACGTGACCACACAAACACTCTGTCATGCAGCAGCGTATGCGGTCATCTGAGCTCAGAGTCTCAATCTAACGACTCTTCGCTCTTTTGAATCTATCAGGTAACACGTCACAGCATCAGTACTCTGTTTCAATCTTTCGCTTTCACGCTTGTTCTTTGCAATTTTAGCGAAAACCTCAGATACTGTTGGTTGGTTGCTGTTGGTTGTGCGCCTTTTTACCAACCAAGTTTGTCGACGCCATTATAATGACACAGATTACTCTGTGGTAATTTGTGTGTAACTTATCTTTATTTACTTATGATTTGGTTTTGGGGAAAACAAAGACCATGCGGGTCAGGTAGTTGAAACGGTAGGCTACAAATAATTAATTCAACATGAATTAATTAATTATTCATAAATAATTAATTCACCGCTGCCTATGACGACGATGCCATCGTCCATCATGGTGTTTCACATTAGACATCGTACGATGCCAAATTGGTCAGAATAACCCAACCGAATTAACAACTAAATTTACAAAGTGATAAAGAAAAAGACTCTGTCTCTGACTGTTTTAGGACAATATGCCACTAAAGAGAACTGAATTTAGGATTGCATGCAGTAATTTATAATATAGCGTGTGTACTTCTTACAATAAAACATTAGATTAGAGGAATAGTTCACCAAAAACTGAAAATTTACACACCATTTACTCAACCTCAAGCATTTGAGTTAATTTTATCTGTAATAAGATAAAACAAATAAGATAGATCTACAGTAGAGAAAAAGACTAACATTTTTCCAACATTCTTCAAAATATCTTGTTTTATGTTCTACTGTAGGCATAGGACAACAACCGGTTTCAAGATTTTCCGTTATACCATTCCTATGGTGTATGTGAGAGTTTTTTAAAGGTGCTTATGAGTTGTAAAGAAATCTGTTTTTAAAACTAACAAAGAGAGCAGAAGTCAATAATTTAGCCTGACATACTTACTGTTCCAAAATATAATAACTGTTCAATGGAGAAAAAAAGTTTAGTTTTTTTTACTCAGACATTTAAAAAGAACTTATTTTAGAGCAGTAATCACAATACCATGATATCGTGAAACCGTGATATTATTACCTATTATTATAACTTATACCAGCCCATGCCTAATGTGTTTAACAGAAACCCAAAAAACTAGTTTAGAACAAGTGGATGGAAAGTAAATGGTAAGTAAGAACATGAAAACATTGCAAGCTTATATTAAAAAAGAAACCGAAAACCAACTTTCACAGTTAAACAAGTGTTAAAAATGTTTAAATAATGAGCGTTCCGATCCGTGGGTCGCAATCCGAATGGATCACAGATCAACCGCGATCCGTTTAACCCCTTGTGTCTATGCATATTAGAACTAAAAGAGAAAGGTTCTCCTTTCCCTTTTTATTGACAAATATTCACATATGCAATGCATATTTGTTTACACAGAGGGAAGACGAAAATTACTGACAATAAAATAAAATGAAAGCACACATAGACGCGCAAGCGGTCTAGCATGACAGGAGGAGGAAAGGTCTGGCTCTTACAGTTGAGGTCCATGTACCAGGCGTCATTGCCGAACTGGTACTTCCAGATGGTTTGGCCGATGGAGCAAACCAGCGAAATGGCCAAGAGACAGCCGAAAAGCACAAGGATTTGGAAATTGGTAATGCGCTCCACATTAGAGAGCTTCAGAGGAGGCCGTGTGGAGTTCTGGAGGATATAAAACATGATTGTGTTTATAAAATTGAAGTAATGCTCCATTTTGTTTGCTCATGGGCTCATTTTACAATACCCCTAGAGTTTTACCATTTTTAAATCCATTAATACAATTAGTACATAGGAACTATACTCTCATTCTGGTGTAATAATCAAGAAACTTTGCTGCTGTACCATGGCTGCTGTAGGAGCAATGATATAACATAGAACTGTTACCTATTTACCTAGTTGGGGACTATTTGTAGGCACTGCTGAAGTTTGATTATTACACCAGAACAAAACTTTAGTTACTAGCCATATTAGCCTAAAAAATATCAACTTTTAATTTTCAATTTGTCTAAATACACAGTGTAACTACAGACGGTCAAGCTTTAAAAAGGAAAATTATCAAAACTCTTTGGTCTGTTTTGAGTGAGATGCTAATGGTCTAATCTGATTCAATGATTTATGCTAAGCTAAGCTAAAAGTGGCCTGCCAGACCTAGAGAGATCAGCTAAATGGATTTAAAAATGCTAAAACTCAACAGTTTAACTCTAGGTGACTTGTATATTAGAGTATTTCATATATTGGATTTAGGATGTGACAATAGCTGACTGTAGTGGAAAAACTGACCTGCATGAGTTTGGTATCGTGTCCTGTATATACCACAATGCCGTGCACCCACTGTGTGTTCCTGAGTTGAGCTCCTCGAAGCAGGATCTGATCCGGACCCAGTGGTACGGTGCTAAATATAAAAACATCAGTTGCTATTAACAGAACTTGTTTCATGAACATCAAGTATTTAATATCCAGAATTTCTAACTTCAATTTTTGTTATTGTACACCAATGCAACTTGTCTGTATTTTTTCCTTCAAGGTCTGTAATTGTAACTTTGTATGTTGTTTGTAATTACCATTTTATGACCCACTAAGAGACTATTTTAAAAGTTTTTGTTTTCATTTTAACTAAAGTGGTATTAATTGTTGCATTTTACTAATTTGCATTAATCTTACATTCTTATTACTTTAAATCATTTTTGTTTTAGACTTCAAATATTTCAATATGAATTATTTTAATATGAATTATAACTAAATGAGAAATACTTCCTTGGCAACAACAATAAAATTATATATATATTATATATAAAATTAAAATTTATTCATTCATTCATTCATTTTCCTTCGGCTTAGCCTCTCTTTCAGAGGTCGCCAACTATTCCAGCATGTTTTACGCAGCGGATGCCCTTCCGGCTGCAACCCAGTACTGGGAAACACCCATACACACTCATTCACACACAAATACACTACGGCCAATTTAGTTTATTCAATTCACCTATAGCACGTCTTTGGACTGTGGGGAAAACCGGAGCACCCAGAAGAAACCCACGCCAACACTAGGAGAACATGCTAACTCCACACAGAAATACCAACTGGTCCAGCCAGGACTCAAACCAGCGACAATGCTAATCACTGAGCCACCATTATATTAATATATTAAATATGTAAATATATATACAGTTGAAATATGTTCAGAACAAACCTCTGTTGCCAATGACTTGCCTGGTTAAACTAATTAAGCCTTTAAATTGCACTTTAAGCATAGTAAAAAGTAAAATATTATGTACTGTCATCATGGCAAAAGCAAAAGAAATAAGTTATAAGACATTTGTCATAAATATTTTTTTTTATAAATCTCTTTGTTAACACTTGATGGTAAAATTTTGCCTTCAACTGTATATAATACAATACATAACTTTGGTGTGACAAAGTCAGCTTGGTAAGTTTATTAATACCTTAATCTTATCTTAGTGTGACTTAATATCAGGAAAATACTGTAATTCAATATGGAATCCTAGCCAAAAATAAAATCAAACATAACAGAAGCATAATGTAACATTTGATACAAATAACCACACCAAAGCACTGCATAAGGTACAGCTCTGCTCTCCAAATATCAATACGCTTTTAAACCTGTCTTGATGTTTCAGTAAGACATTTTCATAACTCGTCTCATGCTCATCAATATTTTAGACTAATGAAATTCAAGAGTTTGGCCTCAACATCACTTTCATTTCTTCCACCGTTTTTTCTCTCACCCGTGTCCATCCAGGCGAATATTACCCACAAACTCATACAGGTGTCTGTTTGGACTCTCACACTCCATCCGTCCAGAGAGACGCATTAGACCGTCAATGTCCTTAATGTCTGTGGTGATCGTCAGACCCTGTGAAAGATGACAAACAACAGATTTAGACTTAAAGTACCAGTTTGCAGCTATACTATCAATATATATATATATATATATATATATATATATATATATATATATATATATATATATATATATATATATATATATATATATATATATATATCCCATATCAATATCAATACTATTAATAACTTTACGTATTTAAAAAAAACACACCTGTCTGATCTTGAGATTGGTTTCTCCATCCAGATTTGAAGTCTCAATGTAGCACATTCCTTGAGGTTCACTAAAATAAACAGCACCATTATGAGAAAACAGCATTTGAATACAATATGGCTTTAGTTGACTATAAAATGACTATGACTATAGTAATATTACCTATTTGTACATATATATGTATACATATTATTTGTATAATATTATATTACTTAAGAATGTTAT
Source organism: Danio aesculapii (assembly GCF_903798145.1). Classification (NCBI taxonomy): domain Eukaryota; kingdom Metazoa; phylum Chordata; class Actinopteri; order Cypriniformes; family Danionidae; genus Danio; species Danio aesculapii. Next base: position 47,049,898 of record NC_079448.1, on the reverse strand, counting down.
ATATACATACAGTGGGTACGGAAAGTATTGAGACCCCCTTAAATTTTTCACTCTTTGTTATAATCTCAGCCATTTGTTATGCCACAGCCATATCACCCTGCACCCCAAGACCGGTTACTCGCTGAAGCCAAGCAGGGCTGAGCCTGGTCAGTACCTGGAAAGGAGACCACACGGGAAAACTAGATTGCAGTTGGAAGTGGTGTTAGTGAGGCCAGGATGGGGTGGTCAACCTGTGGTCGTGTGAGTCCTAATGCCCCAGTAAAATGAAGGGGACTTTCGCAGTCTTTTAGATGAGGCATTAAACCGAGGTCCTGACTGTCTGTGGTCATCAAAGATCCCATGGCACTTCTCGTAAAGAGTAGTGGTGTAGCCCCAGTGTCCTGGCCAAATTTCCTCCATCGGCCCTTACGATCATGGCCTCCCAATCATCCCCATCCACCGAATTGGCTCCATCATTGTTTCTCCATTTTATCTATAGCTGAGCCGAGCACAGTGGCGCTGTTGTCCTGTGGCTGCAGTCACATCATCAAAGTAGAAGTTGTACACTTGTGGGGAGATTCCACACATGATTATGAAGCGCTTTGGGTGTATGGCAATACACAAGAAATGTGCTATATAAATACACATTGCATTACATTAAATTACACTACATATTGTAGCCATTAGCTAAACTTAAATCATTTTAGCAAATGGCTGCAATATAACAGAGTGCAAAATTTAAGAAGGTCTGAATACTTTCTGTATCCACAATATACATTTATTTAGCAAGAATACAATAAATTTATCAAAAGTGACAGTAAAAACACTCATTGAGTAACAATAGTATATTTTTGTTCTTTTAATCTCTCCATTAATTAATCTTGAATTAATTTTCCATCAAACATATTAAGCAGCACAACCATTTTCAACATGTTTCTCAATCAATAAAGTGATGATGCTGAAAATTAAGTTCTTTAAACTTATGACAATTAAAAAACTGTTCTTATACAAATCAATACTATTTACAATATTAGTGTTTTTACTGTATTTTTTAATCAAATAACTAGCCTTAGACCCCATTTACACTAGTACATTTTAGTTTTAAAACAGCGTTTTAGGATGAAAACGATCCACGCCCACAGTGTTTCTGAACACTTCTCCGTCTACACCACTAAAAATGCACATCACATGACCACACACACTCGCTGGCATGCACTGCAGCATTTCTACCCAGATGAGAGCTGTGCTTGTCAGACTGTTCATCAATGATCTACCGCTGGATCCAATCTCACTATATTTGTTAAACGTGATATTTAACTCATCTTGTTGTCTCTAACGACATATTCCCTTTGGTCTTTTGAATCTATTACTTGTTCTTAGGTAATGTGTTTCGGCTCAGCACAAAGATAAGTTAATAATCAATGTATCCACATACATTCTGTATATTGACTGATTGCTTGCCTTTATTTCCTTTATTGTATAAACTTATTGTACATTATACTTTTATAATGGCCATTATTGATTATTAAAACTGATATTCAGTGAAAGAGAGGGTATGTTTCATATTTTCAATGAAAATTAAAGGAGGCAGTAATGTTATAGGTTCCGTTTTGTTATAAATATGCATACAGTGAAGATGACGGTCATATAAATATGTAGCTACAGGACGCCTCAACATTTTTAGTGTCTGTTAAGGTACTATCAAAATGAAAATAGGCAGTTCCTCATATCATGTTTTCATTTTATTGTTAAGAAAGTGAAACTACGTACCCAGGGTGATGTGAATGAGGTTATAAAGTACACGTTTGCCTTTGAAGATTTACCCGACTTGTCCTCGGGAGTTTGTTTTTCATATCAAACTTGCGCAGTCTGAACTTACAAGGAGAGGATGCAAGACTGGACTGAGTGTAGGCTACTTAATATTAAGGAAAAAGCCCCAATCGGATAGGCGAATGTCTGCAACTACGCCTCCGTTTTCAGATGTCTCCGTTTACCCCCCATCTACACTGAGACGGAGGAAGCAGCATGTCACGAATTAAAACGGCCTCTTCAGCATTTCCAAAACGCTCTGTTTTCAGTGCTCAAAAACTCGAGCACTGGAAGGATGGCGTAACCGTAGCAAAACGTAAGCGTTTTAAAACGAAAACGTATTACTGTAAACGGGGCCTTAGTGAGCATAAGAGACATTCAAATACATAAAAGACCAACCCAAAAATATTCGACCTACATCTATAAAATATCGAATTATAATGTAAAACAACATTACTGAATGTGCTTAAATGAACTAACAATTAAAAAAGATTGGATGGTTGGGTCACATAGCACAAAATCAAACAGCTAAATGAAGCCCCATAACCAAAGATGCTCGTTTACAATAGAAGTTCAACTAAAAGTGTTCCATTGCTCATTACAGCACAGTAAATCCACAGGGCGGCATATTTCCCCAAACTGCATAAAGCATTTTAGTACTTGAGCAGAAAATGAAAACATATTGCTCTAATGGGACTCTCTCAGTTCCTTCATTTTACACTTTCACTCGATGCATCTTTGTTTATAGCCATGCATTCTGCTGTTTAATTATATATTTAGCAACATGCAACAAAGGAAAGATGAAGCACAGCAGACAAATGAACATTCAGCTACTGAGATGAGCAAAAAGCAGGATGACGAGGGCCAAATCTGTTACACAATCTCTCTTTAACAAACAACAGCAGGCTTTAACAATGAGAAGTGAAAGTTATTGTTATCTAAAAGAAAACTATTCAGTTGCGCATCTGATCAATTCAGTGTGTGTTTCTATAAAGGTTGATCCCAGTACTGTAGATCGTGGAGAACTGAGCGCATGCAGAAACTCTGAGCCCCAGCTGAAGCCATGCATTGTGCCAACAGCGCTGACATTTACAGCCATTCAATAGGCCTTTTCTCCAGCTGTTTGAGAAGAGCTTTGTTTGTGTGTGGTGTGGACAAGCTGAAGCATCTCCAGCACAAAGCAGAGGTCTGTAACGCATGCCAATCCAGTTAAAGAAAGAGCTTCATCACGTCTTTCTGCTGGGAATTGAACCAGTCGCATTTTTGGTGCTTAATTTTAAGAATCTTTTAAGAACTTTGGTTTTTGGGGAGGGGTTTTTGCACATTTGCCCTCGACGTATTTTTACAATCCCTCCATATCATTTTTTTATATCATCGTTTACAAATATACGATATACCTTACATAGGTACAGATCACCTATAGAAACCATCTCTAAAAAATACATTTCCCCTCCAACTCTAGCACCTTCTTATACTTTAGCCTCCACATCAAAGTTCCTTAAAGCAAAGAAGGTCAAGGTGCTTCATAATTGGCCAGCCCAGTCACCAGACTTGAACATTATTGAGCATGTCTGGGATAAGATGGAGGAGGAGGCACTGAAGATGAATCCAAAGAATCTTGATGAACTCTGGGGGACTTTAGTAATAAGATATTTGATTTATTGCAGAGATGTATGGATGCAGTCCTCCAAGCTCATGGGAGTCATACACAATATTCATTATTTTTCACTGCACCATGACTTTATATTCTATATTATTTCTGTTCAGTGACGAGACTTTTGTCTAAGCAAAGTCGACCTTACTGTCCTAATTAAATAATTAAAAGTCAAGGCATGATCATATTTTATTTTGGTCAAATAAGCGTAATCTAAAGGCCTTTGCCTTTCATATAAGCCACTTCTGATACCAAATGATCAACTAGAAGTCAAGTTATTATTTGTTGTTCCTAAAACTTGGATAGGCGACAAGACTTTTGTCAGATAGTGTATAGTACAGCCTAGTTTTTTTCTTTTGTTTTGCATGTTTTTTAATTGCATAACCAATAAAATAGCATGAAACTTCCTCACCAAGCACAGAAAGCATCAGGTAAGAAACAACTGGAGAGTGTTAATCGTTAAGGTTAACAGATTCTCTCCACCTGTGCACCCTCTGCCCCCTTCCCACCCGGCCCGCATGCAAACGGAGCCATTCCTGACCTGGAGGACAGAATGATGAGGTCGGCCGGGAGGTGATCTCCATTGGCTGCTCGCACTATCTCTCCTACAGACACCTTCATTTACCCAGCAGCCCCGGCGTAAGGGAATGTTCATCACGCGGGGTGGGAGAGGAGGATGACGGGTGGAGATGAGAGGAAGGACATAAGATGGACCGAGGAGGAAGAGCGCACACGCACACACAGCAAGACAAGGGAAAAGAGACACAAAACACACATTTAATCTTCAGCAGAGAATAAAACACAACGTTCACTGCTCAACACCCATTTGAGCCGAGATAAATCATCATGCCTAATGACAAATTATTGTTTTCTATGGTGGATATGAAGATTCCTGGAAAAAGATGGCTGGCAAATGGATGTTGAAAGTGAGGAAGACAATGTCAGGTCAGTAAGTAATCATTAAGCAAACATCCACAAAAGGAAGTGTTCATTTATTCATAAAAAAAGAGACATATTTACACCCTCATGTTATTGTTAACTTAACAATTTTGTGTTTAGAGCAATAAAGTGCTTAAAAAAATGGTCGAATTTTCATTTTTGGGTGAATTTGATAGGACGTGTTGATTTATTAATTAAAAAGGGCATTTAACACCCTTATGTTATTGTAAACTCAATACTTTCAGGTTCGGAACAACCTAAAGTGGATAAAAATGGAAAGATTCATAATGTTTGGGTGAATTTGATAGGAAGTGTTGATTTATTAATATAAAAGGCATTTATACAGCCTCATGTTATTGTAAACTCAACACCTTTGAGTTTGGAGCAACAAAGTGCATAACAACTGGTCGAATTTAAATTTTGGGTGAATTTGATAGGACGTGTTGACTTATTAATTTAAAAAAAGGCATTTACACAGCCTCATGTTATTGTAAACTCAACACTTTGGGTTTAGATCAACAAAATGCTTAAAAAAATTGGTAGAATTTTTATTTTTGGGTGAATTTGATAGAAAGTGTTGATTTATTAATAAAAAATGCATTTACACACCCTTGTGTTATTGTAAACTCAATATTTATAGGTTTGGAACAACAAATTCACCTTTATTTGTATAGCGCTTATACAATGTAGATTGTGTCAAAGCAGCTTCACAAAAAGGTCACAGTAAATTTGAACAGTGTAGTTCGGTTTTTAGTGTTTAAGTTCAGTTCAGTTGAGCTCAGTTCAGTGTGGTTTAAAAATCACTACTGAGAGTCCAAACACTGAAGAGCAAATCCAATGATGCGCAGCTCTATAGATCCCGAACCATGCAATCCAGTGGCGACAGCAGAGAGGAAAAAAAAAAAACTTCACTAAATGGCGGAAGTGAAGAAAAAAAAACCTTAAAACAAAGTGGATAAAAATTGGTAGAGTCATCATTTTTGGGTGAATTTGATAGGAAGTGCTGATTTGTTAATTTAAAAAGGCATTTACACAGCCTCATGTTATTGTAAAATCACTTGTAGGTTTGGAACAACAAAGTGCATTAAAATTGGTTGTATTAAAATTTTGGGGTGAATTTGATAGGAAGTGTTAAATTATTAAATTAAAAAAAGCATTTACACACCCTCGTGTTATTGTAAATGCAACACTTTTGGGTTTAGAGCAACAAAGTGCACACAAACTGGTAGAATTTGAAAGAAAGTGTGGATATATTAATTAAACAGGCATTTACAAACCCTCATGTTATTGTAAAATCAACACTTTGGGTTTGGAACAAAGAAGTGCATTAAAAAAATGGCAGAATTTTCATTTTTGGGTGAATTTGGTAGGAGGTGTTGATTTATTAATTAAAAAAAGATTTTCACTCACCCTCGTGTTATTGTAAACTCAACACATTTGGGTTCAGAACAACAAAGTGGTAGAATTTGATAGAAAGTGTTGATTTGTTAATTTAAAAAGGCATTTACCAATCCTTATGTTATTGTAAACTCAACATTTTAGACTTGGGAAGAACAAAGTGAATATAAATTGGTTCAATTTTAATTTTTGAGATGATTTGATAGGACGTATTTATTTATTTATTCTAAAAAAGGCATTTACACACCCTCATGTTATTGTAAACTCAATAATGTTGGGGTTTGGAACAACAAAAACGTTTAAACGTTGGTAGAATTAAATTTTTTTGAATGAATTTGATAGGAAGTGTTTACACACCCTCATGTTATTGTAAACTCAACACTTTTTGGTTTGGAACAACAAAGTGCATAACAACTGGTAGAATTTTAATTTTAGGGTGAATTTGATAGGAAGTTTTGATTTATTAATTTTAAAAAAATGCATTTACACACCCTCGAGTTACTGTAAACTCAACACTTTTGGGTTTGGAACAACATTAAGTGCACACAATTTGGTAAAATTGTTAAAATTTTGGGTCAATCTGATATTTAACCATTTAGTGTCTTCATCAAAATTAAAACCTGACATCCTTCTTGACTGATTCAAGGCCTTATCTTTGGGTTATTTCTTATGAGCCTGATAATCATCACTTCCTTTTTTGGGTGTCGATTGTAAGAAAAGGGACGTAAAAAAACGACAGGGTCTCTTCTGATGACGTGGACTCGTCTACCTGGAAGACAACAGTATAGCATCTGCTGGGACAAAATCTTTGCCGTTAACTTTAACTATGTCTCCAACCACAACCTGTAAGACACAAACTGGTTAACAACTCAAACATTTCATCCTGTATCAAACCAGCAGCCACTGGCAGAAGAAGAGAAATAACACGCGCTCATGGGCCACTTTATTAGGTCTAATTGTTCAACTGCTTGTTAATGCAAATCTGATCAACAATATGCATGCTACTGTAGCAATGCAGTGAATTTGGTAATCTGATGAAGTTCAAGCCGAATGGGGAGGAAAAGTGATTTAATTGACTTTGAATTGCAGCATTGTTGTTGGTGCCAGATGGCAGATCTACTGGGATTTTCACACATATTTATATCTGACGTTTACAGAGGATGGTTTGAAAGAAAGAAAATATTCAGTGATAGGCTGTTCTGTGGGTGAAAATGCCTTGTTGATGCCAGTGGTGAGAGGAGAATGGCCAGATATTTACCCTGTCCTTCACTAATAAAAAAGCTTAATTTCCATGACCAATAATGAACAGAAAAACAAGGTGTTAGGGCTGCACGATGTTGAAAAAAACCTAACATTGCAATGTTTTATGCAATGCTATATATATAGCGATAAGACTACAATTTCAGCAGATAACTTGAATATCTCCATTTGGAAAGAATTAATCATTTTAGAGAAGTGCTTCTGAAAAAAATAATAAATAAATAAGAACACTGTTAAGAATACTATTCAAAACAGAGTCTAACAGTGTTTGGTTACAGTAATTGAATAATAAACATAAAAATAAATCAAATTAATTATTATTAAAGTTCCAAACGGTACAATTTTTCATGCCAGAATGCTTTTAAAATTATTATAGTCACAGGCCTCAAAAACAAATGAAAATTACAGACTCAACATTGCACATCCATTGCAAGATCGATGCTGAAATGACATATTGTACAGCCCTGCAAGATACTGCTGAGCTTAGTATAATATTAAAACAGTTTGAGCTTGAATATAATTCATTATTAATTGAATAGTAACTATAAGAGCAACAATAGATAATGTATCTCAGATTTTGAAAATAAATTCAAAGAGACAGAAGCAACAGAAGTAGATAGAGCTATGAAAATAGACATTTTCCTAGTATGTTTGCCTTAGTTACCAATAGTGCTGAAAATAATTCTAACCATGACTAGGCATGGGACTATATTTAAGGTATACTGCGGTTTAGAAAAGGTTAAGGTTTTTAAACAGCCAAAATTTTCTAAGGTATAAGTAAGATTTCTTTATTTTTTTACATTTTTTTAGCACAACAGTACCTCCAGCAAAATGTTTTAAATTGTAAATACATCTGTGTTTTTGAAACTAATGAAGACAGCAGAAGTCACTGATTCATATAAATTAATTAGCCTGACATGTTTACTGCTCAAAAACATCTTAAATTTTTTTCAAAATAAAATATATTTTCATTATTTTTATTTATTATTTGATCAAATATATTTTAATATCTTTATTTATTATTTGATAACATATTTTATTATTTTAATTTATTATTTGATCAAATATATTTTATTCTCTTTATTTATTTGATCAAATATATTTTATTATTTTTATTTATTATTTGATGAAATATATTTTATTATCTTTATTTATTATTTGATAACATATTTTATTATTTTTATTTATTATTTGATCAAATATATTTTATTCTCTATTTATTTGATCAAATATATTTTATTATCTTTATTTATTATTTGATGAAATATATTTTATTATCTTTATTTATTATTTGATGAAATATATTTTATTATTTTTATTTATCATTTGATCAAATTAATTTTATTATTTTTATTTATTATTTGATAACCTATATATATATTTTTTTTTTATTTGATCAAACATATTTTATTATTTTTATTTATTATTTGATAATATATTTACTTTTTTTTATTTATTATTTAATAAAATACATTTTATTTATAAATAAATATGTCCAAAGGGGAAAAATTTTTTTTTTTTTTTTAATCCAGACATTTAAAAAGAGCATATTTTAGAGCAGTAATCTCAATACTGTGAAACCGTGATATTTTTATTCAAGGTTATCATACCATTAGAATCTTATACCAGCCCATGCCTAACCATGACAACAGGCAAAATGTCTGAAACAACATGATAACAACATAATATGGTACAGTATAGAAATGTTTTAATTTGTTAAATAGAAAACTAAATTTAAACTTGACTAATTTCCTGATATTCCACTCCATTCCAGGACCAACTATATTAAATTCATTGACTTTCTAATGTCTGAAATAGACCTTTATGATATTCCAGAACTTCCATAACCTGTGGGAATCCGGTCAAAGGCTTACTAAAATTAAAAAAGGGTCACCTGGCCTAATAAGTGTTGATGTCTGCTGCAAATTCTTAATGGTTGGGTCAGAATCTGGCAGAAACCTCATGAAAGAAAAGGTCCATTTAGCCTTGCATCAATGTTTCATGCTGCTGCTGGTGTAATGGTGAGGGGGATTTTTTTCTTGGCACACTTTAGGCCCTTTTGTACACAGCATGTCTGTCTCTTTATGACCACAGTTCATTCATCTCATAATGGCTACTTCCAGCAGGATAACTCACCGTGTTCCAAAGCTCAAATGATCTCAATCTGGTTTCTTCAACATGACAATGATTTCAGTTATACTCAGTTGACCTCCACAGTCACCAGATCTCAATCCATTAGTGCACCTTCGGGATGTGGTGTAATGGGAGATTTGCATTATGGATGTGCAGCCAACAAATCTGCATCTGTGTGGGACTGTATGATACAGGAAAAATATACGATCTTATTGTTGAGTATTGCGATATTTCTTATAATATACTGTAACTAGGGTTGGGTATTATTTGGGGTTATTTCGATACCGGTGCTAAATCGATACTTTTAAAGTGGTACCGGTGCCTGAACCGATACTTTTGGGCCACAAAATTATGGTGGATGACTCTAAAAAAAAAATTTTAAAAAATCTTTTTTATTTATTTCATGATCCCGTTTTACATGTTATGGCACACAGATCCATTAGCGCCGTTATGTCACGCTATTTACATTTCCTCCAAAGTTTCATGTAATTTTGGGTGTTTCATTTTTAATTTTGCAACTTGAACTGCAGTTTGGCACTTTCACTTTCATTCAGCAACATTTTGTTCATGCCCCCGTGACAAACTGAGCTATTGGATGAGAAAATGAAGTAAGGACTGGTGGAAGAGTGTTGTTTAAATAGAATTTGATACTGAACCCCGAATGGAAATTAAAAAAAAAAACCTCTGCATTTTGTGACTGTGGGCTTTTAACATAATCAAAAATCACTGTTTACATGGTAGACTCTTATTCAGAGTATTGTCTTAATCATATTAAAATCTGAGTATTGGTGTCCATGTAAACATCGTCAGTGAAAGTGCCAGATGATGTCGCGAGCTGTTAGAGACTGCATTCCTCTGTCTTTAAGTTAATTTCATGAACCCTCAAATGCTTCATTAAGTTTGACATGTTTCCCCCTTACACGCAACTTTTGTAAAGCGTCTGCTCAAACTTGGCGTGCCAGAATCTTTGCTTGTAAAATATAGCCATACACTAGAGTTTAAGCAAATTTGATAAACGCAATCATGCATAATGACGAATCTGATAAGAGTCGCTTACCGAGAGCGCTGTACTGCGCGTGTTGCCTACGCGCCTGCATTTCCTAAGCAACAAGAACAAACGCCTGACATCGTCAACGGTGTCTGTATCCCTTAAAGTTGTTTGGAATTAAATGTTTGAGATGGTGTGAAACAAAACGTACGTATGTGTGCCTTCGACGTACCTCTTGATGCTTCTTACGCCCTTGTCGCAGCACCAGTGGCATTGAAATTAGGGACCAAAATTCGTATGCTGATTGGTTCATACCAGTTACAAAGGCACCAGTGCCTCCGGGTTTCGGTACCCAACCCTAGATATAACATATCCCTAAAAAAAATTCTAATTTTATTAGCTAGGTTTTTCAAATCATTAATATATTTAATGATATTAAAATAAACAGCTAAAAGGTATTTTGAGATATATTGATATACTCCTATAAGATGGCGTGGTGGTGCACTGGGTAGTGCTGTCACCTCACAGCAAGAAGGTTGCTGGTTCTAGCCTTGGCTGGGTCAGTTGGCATTTCTATGTAAAGTTTGCGTGCTCTCCCTGTGTTGGCTTGGGTTTCCTCTTTGGGCAAGTCCAAAGACATGCGCTATAGGTGAATTGGGTAAGCTAAATTGTCCGTAGTGTATGTGTGTGAAATGAATGAGAGTATATGAGTGTTCCCAGTGATGGGTTGCAACTGGAAGGGCATCCGCGGTGTAAAACAAATGCTGGATAAGAATGCCAGTTCATTCCACTGTGAAGACCCCTGGTTAATAAAAGAACTAAGCCGAAAAGAAAATGAATGAATGAAATATCACTGTGATTTGTATATTGCCTATGTTATTATAATCCTAATGATAATTTTGCAATGTATTGTGCAGCCCTAGATGTAGTCACATAAATGCAGACCAAAACCTCTGGGGAATACTTCTGAATCAAAAATATAAAGAATTGAGGCAGATCTAAATGCAAAATCTGTAAAGCAGGGTGTACCTAATAAAGTGGCCGGTAAATGAATTACAAGAACCATCTTGGCATCCATCCCACATATTTTCAGAAATCTAGCTAATGAATTCATATTTGATTTATTTTGCAATATTGGATCCATACACAAGACTCCATTTGAGATTAGCATTTAAAATGAGTCCATTTCATCAACAACATTCTCTCTGATACCCGTAAACAATTGATCTTTTTTCTGGATTTGCATTTTTAATCATCTTATTAACCATAATCTAATATGAACGAGGGAAGCAGCTTCTATTTTGATCTGAAATGGAGAGCTACTTAAATATGCATGAGTTAAGATATGATTTATAAGTATATTAAAAATGCATTATTCATTCTGCGCACTCTAATTCAAAGCATGTCACGGTGCGCTTTAATAAAAGCCTGTGCAAAAAGAAGTCCGGCTCCACAAAACTCTGAATATTGATGAGATGACGATAAAAATAAAACTTTACTGCAAGAGCTGCGGGAAATCATATACCGAAGCGAAAAGATGACATCATTTCCTATTCTGTGGCACTGTTAGGTCATCAGGTCACCAGTTAATGCACTAATATAGCAAACGGAAATGAGTGCCCAGTCACCAGGTAATTATATCTCCAGCCATTTCCTTTGGCCTTTACTTTATAATTATATGCCGTGTGTTTCTGTCAGTGTAATTAACTCTGCTCTCTCTTAACACATTGAAAAGCTGCTCGGTGTCTGGCTGTGTTAAGATCGCTATGGCAACCGCATGTAAGCTTTGGCCTGGTTGGTCTGACCTAAAGAAGAGTGTCGAGATTCAACGAACTAAAAAGAGCAGAGAGCAAAGTAACCTGCTTCTGAAAACACCAAAGCATGTGTTTTCAATAAACCCAAACCTGCTCGAGGTTTACACCAGACTGCATCTTTATATGAGCCCTCATCTCTCACTCTCTTTCTAAGAGCATGTCAGCTTGTTTTCATGCTAGAGCTGAAGTGAGGCAGTCGGTGTGAGGAACACCATCTGCTGCAGTACCTTCTCCCAGTGCACAATCTCCCAGGCGCCGTTCCTCAATACTAAAAACAGAGAGAAAGAGAGAAAAATCAGGAAATGTGCTACATGTGAGATACTGAGATCATCTTTGAACAAAGAGCCATGTTAGTAGACTTAACTTTTAGTCGATCACTCACAAGTGGTCTCACAAGTGGCTTATATGAAAGGTATAAGCCACTTCTGAGACCAAATGATCCACTAAAAGTTAAAATATGCTCTAAAATATGCTTATTTGACCAAAATTAGGACAGTAAGGTCTAACTTTCCTTAGACAAAAGTCTTGTCACTGAAAAGAAATAATGTCCAGTTTAGAATATAAAGTCATGCTGCATTGGATTCATCTTTAATGCCTCCTCCATGCTCAATAATGTTCAAGTCTGGTGACTGGGCTGGCCAATCCTGGATCACATTGACCTTCTTTGCTTTAAGGAACTTTGATGTGGAGGCTGAAGTATGAGAAGGAGCGCTATCCTGCTGAAGAATTTGCCCTCTCCTGTGGTTTGTAATGTAATGGGCAGCACAAATGTCTTGATACCTCAGGCTGTTAATGTTGCCATCTACTCTGCAGATCTCTCGCACGCCCCCATACTGAATGTAACCCCAAACAATGATTTTTCCTTCACCAAACTTGACTGATTTCTGTAAGAATCTTGAGTTCATCATGTTCCAATAGGTCTTCTGCAATAGTTATGATGATTGTGAAGCAGTTCAACAGATGATTCATCAGAAAAATCTACCTTCTGCTACTTTTCCACATGATCAACTAGAAGTCAAGTTATTTTGTCAAGTTGCTCTTACAACTAGGATCGACGACAAGACTTTTGTCAGGTACAGTTGCCAATCTAGCGGCCACTTTAATGTTTCAAGTATCATTCAAATGTCAAAATAGTGGTAAAATATGTTTCATCATCATTCAGAGTAGAATAAATACTTATTTCAAATTGAAATACTAGATTTAGTATATCCTATGCTTTAAATACTGCATATTCATTGCAAAAAAACTGGTTTTGTCTTGTTTCTAGTCTAAAAATTCTTAAATCAAGAAACATTTTTTCAAGACATGTATAAAAATATTGCATTGTTTTTAGATGAGTAAAAGAAATAAGTGTACAAAAAACAAGCAAAGAAATCAGTCAACAGAACCTGTGCCAGCAGAAATGTATATACTCATCTTTCTTTTTTTTTTATTCTATTTGCTACATTTTCGGTTCCTATACTTTTAAAATTATCCCACAAATCCCCAATTTTTGTATTTTTTTATTTTTAATTTTACACAGAGGCTGCAAAAACTCCACAGATTCCGTCTGCCGCTTATAATCAGCCAATGGGCTATGTAAAATAATAAGCATAATAATTTTAACTTGTCGAGAAAATGCTTCTTTAATTTTTTTTTATCTTTCTATCAAACTAGAAACAGGACAAAACAGGACAAAACCTCTAAGCAAAAAAAAATATCATATTTGTGATGTGTTTAAATTAAAAGGATAAGTTATTTTAGTAAAAATATGGAATACCGTTGCCATACCCAGCAAAAAGGGTAGGGTTGACAGGTATGACTCATGAGTATGTTCATTTATTTGGGGGGGGGGGGGGGGGGGGGGGGGGGTTGAATCAAGTGCTCTTTGGAAGGAGCCAACAGTATTTACAAACAGGCAAATCATGCAAATGTAGAGTTTTTAAAGAAGAACAGTGAGCAAACAAAAGCCTCACCTTGTGTCTCTTTCTTGTTGACAACATTATCAGCATTGTGACGTTTCTGGAAAGAAGGAATAAAAAAATATATATATCAATCCATTTCAGATTAAAGTTTTAAATACTTGTAGAAGGAATTGTCTGGATTGCTTGTTTTTTTAAAGATGTAAAATGAAAGCACACAGTCATAAATGTCTGCATAAGGGATTCTGAAAAGCTTTAAAAATGCACAATAAGAGTACACTGGCCATGACAGCATGCATTCTATAAAACATATTAGATTTTTTTAAATAACCTCTCTAAATTGAAACAGAAACTTTAAAAAAAATGGAGAAATTGATGTTATCCTTGTTTTGTGACCAATAAAAGAGATGCATGTCTGTCAAAACACGTCTTTCTGTCCCAGATTACAAGAGCAGTTTGATCTGCTCTGATCAAGAACCACTCTACGACTTTTTACCTCAGTAAATGATCATGAGTGACAGGAAAATGCTGATTCTCCTCTAGAAATGCTAGAAGCTACAGACAACTGTGCCTTGTCTCTAGTTCACACTAATTAAAAAAAGTTCAATATAACCTGTTAGTCAAGTTTCATATTGGATAATGTTAGGCATTACAGAGATTTATCAGACATGAGGGAAGCTTGAATCTAATGTAATGCAATATAATGTAATGTAATAAAGTATAATCATATAGTAATATTATTAAAGTGCCACAAACACATATTACATAAAAGCAGATCATATCTGTGCGATGCACTGGCTTTCATTTCTTCCTATCACTAACAAAGTTTAGTGCAATTTTACAATTAAGATAACTCCCAAATGGAACTGGCTCTACAACTGGCATTTTTGTTATTCAAAATAAAATCTTTTAAAGTGAAAAATATAAGTAATACAATTACATAAGCATATGATGATTTTTCTTTTCAAATAAAAAATAAATAAATAAAATGCACTAAATATCTCACACATTTATATTACACTGAAAATAGATAACACGTTAATATAGTTCAAACCATGACATGTTAAACTATAATAATACATCACTGACATCACACACACACACACACACACACACGTTTAAAAACAAACCTTAAAAACACTTAATAATAATAAAAAACATTGCATGATGCAATTAAATATAGTCTGCATTCATCCTGCATTTCGATCTTCTATTTTTTCCCCCTATATTACATTACAT
>NC_079448.1:47009784-47029784 GCF_903798145.1 Danio aesculapii | reverse complement strand
CGCCTTTCAGGCTAATCCTTCACGCCCACCGTTTCCACGTGCCTTTCAGCGTGCCTCTGGCTGCCTCAGACCACAGACAGACATGAGGGAAGCAGATCTCACGTAGCGTTTGTGAGAAAAACTACAGTAAGAACTTTACCAATGATTATTTGATGCATTAGTTGTGGAGTTGCAATAATGAGAATAATGCACACACACACACAGAGAGAGACAGCGCGTTTAAGCTTTGCACTCTTTTTGCACGCAAATGTGACAGGATACAGGTTAATCTCCACTGCTGTATGGATATCTGTTATATTAATGTACAAAATAAACCTGATTTAATGTCCACAAACTGGGATTGAAGCGTCTTCTTTTATAATTGTTCTGACTCGCGGCTGTGCTGATGAAGTAAATCTGAAGTGAATCGCTGTAATTCATTACACACATGCTCTGTTGTAAAACATTTTAAACTTGTAAAACTCATTCTTGATCACATTTGATGATGATTGATGATCCTAGCAAACTGAACAGATCTTTTATTCCAGGCTGCTTTGCGCACGTCCTGTCATGTTGATATGATTATATGCGTTACTATGGAGACATGTTAATATGCAGCTGTTAATCAATTCGGTGGGCGGGAAAAGGACACACCCAGTCCTTTTTTTAAATTGAAAAAAGGACTGGGTGTGTTTATATCACCCCAATTTTACAGTCTATACACTATACCTACACACATGTCTGTCCAAACTGCTTGAAAAGTAGATTTTTCACCATAGGTGCCCTTTAAATAAAAGTGAAATCATCAAGAAAAAGACTAAACCCCTTCATGTTTAATACAAGTGCTGCAGTTTAGAGCTCATTATTGGTTAATGATATTAAGGTATTTTGGAGTGAATGCATGAATGATCTTTTCCGGAAAAATTCCAGAATGTCCTTGCTTGTGTGAACAGCACATATTTGAATTTACCAGTAAAGCCGTTCTGGAAATTTCCGAATATTTACTAGTATCACTGTGTGACGGGCTATTGTTAAATCTGCCTCACATAAATCGTGGTTTTTTTTTTGCCAGTCAATAGCTATTTTTCCATCCACCTATTTTTATGCACATTTTATATGCGCATAAAAAAAACGGTTGACAGAAACGCCATGATGTGCATAAATTTTAAAAATGCGCATAAAAAAAAAAAACGCATGCGCAAAACTGAGTAGGATAAACTTTTTATTTGATAAGAAAAGATGTACATAAACTACGATGGAAACACTTTTACTGAACAAATTCCAGTATGCGCATTAGAAAAAGGTCATGTGATTTTATTATCAGAGATCATGTGATTATGAAAATGTGTATGAAAGGACAAACCAGCAGGCTGAGCACACTGTAAACCATCTGAACTGTTGTTTTGGTCATTCTAAAATGCTTTACCGTTTAAGTATTAGTGTTATTATATTAATGACCTCCAGAATCAAGAGCGTCTGTGCTTCGCATCTGACACCTTCAAACGCTACCGCGCGTTCACTGTGTGTCAGGATTGCCTTCTGAGGCGCAAGTCATTTATTAGATGAAGAAAAGATTGACGCAGCTTCTCCTACCGCAGCAAATTCAGTTTTTACTGTTGATATTTGGCGCCAGATAATCAGGAAGTGACGATTTAGTTTTTTTTGACTCGTTGGATGGAAACGCTGCTTTATCCGCACATCTTTAATGCGATAATCCAGTTTTGCGCATAAAGTTTATTTGCACTTTTGGATGGAAACAGTTAATGTGTGTTTAAGGCAAGGTTCTTTGATTTGCAAGTTTACAACTGAAATTACGTTTTTAAAGACATTTATATTTTTAGAAATACTTATTATTAAAATTATCAAATAATGAAATTAAAAAAATAAATGTTTAAAATGCCAAAAAAAAAAAAATTTATTATGATTTTATTATAATTTTAATTTATATTATTATGGTTTTATTTCCTCTGTGGATAATAGTTTGAAATATTTAAGCATTTATGTTTGTCATAAAAACTTAAACAGTCCGTAATTTTTTTCTAAGTCAAATTATTCATGCATTATATTATATTATATTATATTATATTATATTATATTATATTATATTATATTATATTATATTATATTATATTATATTATATTATATTATATTATATTATAATATATTATATTATTCTAGACTACAGTTTGAATGCAAAAATGACTCTATTAATTGTTTAATTTAAATACTAAAAGTGAAAAAGAAATATATTGAAAACATTATTTTTTTAATAAATTTTAGCCCCTCTTTAGCTTAAACGTATCCCAACATTTGTACAACCTGATGACCATGGTTCTCCAACCTGACTTGAGATCATTTATCATGTACTTCAATGAAATGAAGAACATCTAACCATCTTATCAACAGAGTTCCAGCAAGCTAGTGTAACATCAAAATCACGCCAGATTTCTCTCACCAGATCTTCTATGATCTCCTTCACCGCTGCAACCACCAGGATGAAAAGCAATGGCACCAGCGTTGTCCATCGTCCCGTCGGCGACACATCAGGGATTTGCTGTAAAGAAATTAAATTAAATATTCACACAAGAGAAAATAAATAAAATTAATTATTCCCGTCTGTTGGTATTTCTGTGCCGAGAAACTGGAGCATTCGGAGGAAACCCACGCCAACAGCGGGAGAACATGCAAACTCCACATAGACAAGCCAACTGGCCCAGCCGAGGCTCAAACCAGTGACCTTCTTGCTATGAGCCTCTCAATGGAGCAAATGTTAAAGTGAAGTAAATGGTTTTCTGGAGAGTGTAAAAGTATTTGGGTACAGAAATTTAATAATTAAATGTAAAACAACACTGTATAGTCTTCATCATATAAATAATTTAATCCAAATAATCTTTATACAACTACTATATGCACTACTAAAATGCTTTAAACTCTTAAAATGCTCACAGTACCGACCTTAAAAACACACATATAAGCTCAACTCTATTATGGTTCAATTCTTCAGTGCCTCCACCAATCTCGTATGTTTTGACCTGTGGTTTTCTGGTCATCTATAATCCCAATTCAACATTGCATATCTTGCGATGTGACTATTGCGGACGCACACATTGCAATATCAATGCGGAAACAATATACAGTGCAGCCCTAATATGCAATCACAAAAGTCTGTTCATTCCAATCCTGAACAACCATAGTGTGGACAGATTGTGAAGGTGCTTGTCCCTGGCGGTGTGTGTATTTATCACCGGGAGGTCAAGAAAGCAACCTAAGGGAATTGCCACAATAACCATCAGAAAGTCAGCAGCAGTCAGTCTGATGGATGTTCAGATGTCGGTATGTGACATATCTGTCTGAACTGCTCAACAGATCAGCTTAGACCAGCAGGAATTTACAGACTGGTTCAGGCTGGTTAGGTGATGGTCGGGCTGTTGGGATCGGGCTTGTGTGAAAGATGACAAAACTGCACTGTCGTTAAAATGCACTGCGTCATCATTGAAATGCATCATCTGCCTGTGTTTTTACGTCTTGACATTTTAAACATTCAAGTCCTTTTAAAGCAATCGAAGGAAATTCACTTTGCTTTTCCTGCACTAAATGAATTGAATGAATGAATGTTTGTGAACATCTGAAACGGCTTCAGGGAAAGATGAGCTCATAGGGCTGCACGATTTGGAGATCTAATTGCAATTTATCGGAGCAAAATTGCCATTTGTGATTTAAAACGTGATTTACTATAAACTCATAAAAGAGCTGCAGGTTTAATGTGGTGCTTTTAACAGCATCAAAAACGGACCAAGAATAATCAAAGTTTGCTACACTATGCTATTGTTTATTTAAAACCAGTTTGTCCGATAAAGTTGTCAGCTGTCATGACAAATTAAGAAAATAACTACAGTATTTTAAATTCAGTTAAATTATATCTATATAACATGTTAAATATAATATATTTAATATATAAATATATAAAACCTTTAAAACTTAACATTTACACTGTTACATTTTTCACGTTAATTTTTATGACATTCACAGTATATCGACGATGCTTTTCATTCACAATTTTAGATTTTACTTCACAGCACAAGACCTCTTGTATTAAAATTGTATAATTTATAAATTTATATATTATTTTATATATTTAAAATGTACCATTAATTTTCCTGCTCAAAGAAAACACTATTTTGAATTCATTCATTCATTCATTACTTTTCTTTTCAACATAGTCCCTTTATTAATCTGAGGTTGCCACAGTGGAATGAGCCGCCAACTTATCCAGCATATGTTTTACACAGCGGATGCCCTTCCAGCTGCAATCCATCACTGGGAAACACTCATTCACACTCATACACTACGGACAATTTAGCTTACCCAATTAGAGCATGTTTTTGGACTGTGGGGGAAACACAAACAAACTCAACTCAAACAAAACTCAAGTACATACACAGAATAACATGTGCATTTATTGCAAATAAATAAAAGTACATTTTATCCTGCTTGCTTTTTAAGCATTGTCAAGCGACTTCTTAAATGTGATTGATCATTGTGTTCTCACACTTAACAGAAAGGGCTGTGATTGGTTCTAACAGTTAGCGCGGCTCTGGTGTTATTCATCAACAAGTGATGCATATACAAATAAATTACAGTCTACGGGCATAATAATGCACTGTTATCACAGCTGATCCATGATGAACGCAGTGGATAAAATTATTCTGCAGACTATGGATGCACCGATATCATTTTTCGGAACCGATCCAATCCAGATACCAAAATTTTGAGTGATACTGAGCGATACTAATCCTGGTCTGTTAAATAAAATATTAACATAAATAAAATTACAGTGAAATATTCACAGTTTCAGAGTAGCCTATAATAGGCTAAATGATTTTCTATTTATGATAATCCATATTATGCCCGTCAGTTTCACATTTAACAATTTAAATCAACTACTTTGACCATATTGAGCCAGGATTTACACAAAGTATTCCCCTCGGAAGAATAAATTGAGTGGGAAGGATGAGAGAACAGTAACTTATTGTGAGAATAATTCTACGGAGCAAAGCACATCGCGGTGCTTGATGCATCACTGAAACATTTTGCGCAATCCTCCAGTATCTGCGGACACTTTCAAGTTGGCTTATAAACACAGAATATAGCACATGTGCAAGGTCGGATTTGGATCAGTACCAGCTAACCGATACAGCGAAAATATGCGGTATCGAACCGCTATCCGATTCAAGTATCGGGATTGATGCATCCCTACTGCAGACGTTTGTGTGTCTGGATCCACAAGTATTGCTGTAACAGCCGAGAGAGGAGAAGAAAACGTTACCTTACGCAAGTACTGTAAACTGTGGATACTAAAGAATATCCAATCATTTCAATTAGTCAATTTCCAGAAAATTACATGACTGTTGTTTAGACAACACGGTGGCTCAGTGGTTAGCACTGTTGCCTCACAGTAAGAAGGTCGCTGGATCGAGTCCTGGGTGGGCCAGCTGGCGTTTCTGTGTGGAGTTCACATGTTCTCCATGTATTGGCGTGGGTTTCCTCCGGTTGCTCCGATTTCCCCCAGAGTCCTAAGACGTATACTATAGGCGAATTGAATAAACATAATTAGAGGTAGTGTATGAGTGTGTGAATGAGTGTTTATGGGTGTTTCCTAATACTGGACTGTGGCTCGTTGCATCCGCTGCGTAAAACGTATGCTGGAATAGTTGGTGGTTCATTCTGCTGTGGTGAACTCTAAAATTGAGACTAAGCCAAAGGAAAATAAATAATTGATTTTTTTTAAACCTTGAGAAGGGCAAATAAACATTTGGCCCAAATCAAGCCAATGAAAAACAATCCTCAGCATCGAGTCCCATCATGTATAGTTCACACCACAAGAACCAGATTAATTAAACTTCTACAATTTCTCTCCTGATTTTGGCAAATCTCGCTGTGCTTACATAATATCAAGAAGCGGATCTCTTCTGGAACCTGGCCCTATCAGATAAAGTGTCCGAGCAGTGACAGGTTCAGACAGAGGCCAACAATGCAGAGACATACAATAGGAAATCCGAAACGGATTCCTTTTAACCCGATGCCGACACACTTTCCCTTCAGCGTTACGTTTCACTTAAACAGCAGCGTACGCTCGCAACCAAACCACACAGACACACTTCCACTACAGAATCAATCTAAAATGATCAATTCTTTCCAAATACAGCTATTCAAGTCATCTGGAGGAATTGACTAAACAAATTATTGCCTTTTCAGATTTTTCCAATATCGTCTCGCTGATCATGACTGCGTGTCCGCAAGAAGTGTGACGGAAGTGAGCAGATTTGATGAAACGCCATCCATAAACATCAGATGCTCTCCTTGGCCTCCTTGATGCCACTGCAAACAGTTTTTCTCATTTGGCAGCGCGGCTGTGCATTCAAGGTCAAGGCATTGACAGAGGCGTAATGAAGATACACCGGAGCCACCTGACTCCCTCCGCTTTTACTCGCAGTTTCTTTCTCCATCTCTCTTTCTCCCGCAGGTCATCCATTCAGCTGCTTTAAAAACAGAGGTGCTAATTCAACGTGCAGCACATCTGCAGAGTCACGCCAGGTTGCTGGTTCTCTGAAAGAACAGCGTGTTTATAGCACTCTGGAGCCCTCGCTCACTGCACCATCTGGTAATTACACAGATGCTGAAGCAGTGGAGCCAAAAATATAGTCACCTTAATTTTTAAAGCAGTATATTTACAGTACACTGCAGTTCAAAAGATTGGGGCTGGAAAGATTGCTTTTTTTTGTATTTGAAAGTGTGTGTACTGTGTTTTTGTGACCAAAGCTGCATTTATTTGATCAAAAACACAGTAAAACGATAATCCTGTGAAACAGCTTTACAATTTAAAGGGGTAGTTTAATCAAAAATGAAAATACTGGCATTATTTACTCATCCTTTACTTGGTTTAAATCTTTATTAGATTCTTTAGCTGTATTTCATTTTAGAGGTTGCAGCCTCTGAAGGCTGCAGACTTCAAAACTGAGTCCTTCGAAGTCCACACAAGCCGAACTGAGCATTTTGAAATGAGATGATCTAAAAGGACAGATCTAGTCACCTAACAACTGTAGCAGCTGCCTTTAATAAGCTGCAATAAAATTTGTAATGACTAACGAAGTGATTTTAAAACTTACTTTAAGTGATCTGAAGGCAAAGCAAGCTTTACAGAAGCTGGAAATATAATTCCTTAGACCCATACATGTACACATAAAAATGTAAACGGTCTATAAAATCACTCTTTAGTAAGACCTGTCATACTCTTCTTCTGTTTTTAACATCTGTTTAGATATTCAAGTAAAATAAAACCTAATTCATACATTTAATCTGAAGCTTTCTTTAAGTTTTAAAACATCCTGCTGTTATCAGCACACAATGAATCTTAGGATGTTTGAGGCCGCAAAGGATTTTAAGGCTGTATTTAAAGGATTGTTCGATTTTTTATTTTTTTTTAAATGAGACAGCCTGTCACATCGCAATGACACAGCACGCTTTGAATGGGTTGTTGCTAGATTAAATATAGTTGCAGCCAAAAGTTAACAAAAATTATTTATACTATGTATTAAATTTCCCATTAATTGTATTTTATTAATGTCTACCCCTACCCCAACCCTAAACCCAATCATCACAGTAATGTAAAAACAGTAGTTGTACCGAGTATTATTTGTGTTAACTATTAAATTACCCAATAACTTGCATTATATTAACGTCTACCCCTACCCTAATCCCAACCATCACAGTAATGTAAAAACAGTAGTTGTACAGACTATTATTTATGTTAACTATTAAATTACCCAATAACTTGCATTATATTAACGTCTACCCCTACCCTAATCCCAACCATCACAGTAATGTAAAAACAGTAGTTGTACAGACTATTATTTATGTTAACTATTAAATTACCCAATAACTTGCATTATATTAACGTCTACCCCTACCCTAATCCCAACCATCACAGTAATGTAAAAACAGTAGTTGTACCGAGTATTATTTATGTTAACTATTAAATTACCCAATAACTTGCATTATATTAACGTCTACCCCAACCCTAAACCCAACCATCACAGTAATGTAAAAACAGTAGTTGTACACTGAAAAAAAATTATTCAAAGATGACTCCTTGGATTTACAATTTTTTTTTACGTTAAGTGGTTGTAAATAATTTATTTAAGCTGAATTTAAACAAACAAATTAAGTTGAACATTGCTCAATTTAATTTGTTTGTTTAAATTCAACACAAATAAATTGTGTGCAACAGTTTTGCATGCAACACTTTTTTCAGTGTACAGAATATTATTTATGTTAACTATTAAATTACCCAATAAATGTTATTTTTTTAACGTCTACCACTACCCTAATCCCAACCATCACAGTAATATACAGTATAATACAGTAGTAACATACTGTAAAATATTAATTATTGTTATACAGTGTCATAAAAAAATGCTGCTATATTGATTTGCATAATCGCACTTCTGGCCGGCCATGTATCCTTTCTAGAGTTTACTCTTCAAATGCATCCTTCAGAGGATGCGGCCTCTGAAATGAGACACAGCTTTTCTTCTTTTGAACAAACATTTAAAAAAAAAAAGCTGGAAACCAGACATGCATACAAACAAATCAACAAAATTCAGGAGATTTTTAGATGGAAACTTATTTTTTCCATGTTCAATCCACTTAAATTTGTTACACTAACATAATCAATTTGAATAGAGACAACAGGAATGAATTGTGTGAAACCCAGCATTTTTCACACTTTGTTTTTCCTTGTGTTCAAAAAAAAATAGAGAAACTCAAATGTTTATAGCCACTTGAGGGTGAGAAAATGTTTTTGGGTGAGCGATGAAGGGTCGGACAGTATGACAAAAAATTCTATTTCATGGAACGAGTAATTTTATTTGACAGTAACAATTCATTTAACAGAAAAATGCAGGCTTCCACACAATTCCTTTAAGTTAAATGTAATTATTTTAACAAATCAAAGTGGATTGAACATACAATAAGTAAGTTGGCCCAAAAAACTCTTTTAAATAAGTAATTTGAACAAACAACAAACACATTTTTGAGTGTAACTAAAAATGTTCACAAAAATTGTTGGTAGCCTTTAATTTTGTCCAGGCCAGTTTCATTAGTTTGCTTTTTGCTAATGCTTCTGTTGAACCATAACTCTAAAGCAACTGCTGTCCATTCATTTATTTTCAGCTGCTATACTTGGTATAAATAAATTACTTTAGTTTCAATTCATTTCAGTGACCACTGTAGTTTTTCTTTTGTCAATGGAAGATGCCAACAATTTTGTCCATGTCTGTAGCTGGTCAAAAATCAACCATAAGGTTTATAATAAATATCTGCTGTATCTGTACAGTACTGAATGCGCTTCGCTTGCCATATTTACATAAATCTTAGATCGCTAGCAGTGTGACACTGAAGTGCTGTACTGTATATTTGCCTGTTTTCTCCCCAACAAACCCTATAATGTTGACGAAACGGTCTGCACCGTCAAAGCCACCTGCGGTCGCACCCAAACGGCAGAGGAAGATGCTAACCATCGCACAAAAAGTTGAACTTCTGGACATGCCAAAAGTAGGTAGAAGTTACACGGCTGTAGGGTGCCATTATGGAATGAATAAATAAATGAAGATGAAATGGTTTTAATCTTTGCTTTCTTTCTATAATACTGGACTTATTTATACAACCTACAAAGGTTTGAACTTTGAGAGTGTTTAAACAAGAAAGAAAAGTGTGAAAATGTTAATGCCTGTCTGAGAAAAGTGTATAAAGTGTGTAGTGAGGGGTTTTACAGCCTTAAAACATCTGTAATTGTAAAAAATAAAGTTGGGTACTTTGCGGATTTTGTCTACTGTGGGTTATTTTTAGAACGTAACTCGCACAAATATTCAATTCAATTCACCTTTATTTGTATAGCGCTTTTACAATGTAGATTGTGTCAAAGCAGCTTCACATAAAAGGTCATAGTAAATTGGAACAGTGTAGTTCAGTTTTTAGCGTTTAACTTCAGTTCACAAATAGCGAGTATGCACCACTGTATAGGATATTGACAAATATTAAAAATGCAGAAATCTTTTCAAAAGCCTTGCTCAAATACCAACAGATATTAAATCATATAATTTGTTGAGGAATCCTTTGCCCAAGTTGTTTTGTTGCACATTAAGAAATTTAAAATGACACCTAGTCACTTCTATTCCATGTCTTTTATGCAATCCCAAAATGCACATTGAGACATCTTGATGGAAGCACAGCTGCTATAGCCTCACCTGCAGAAGTGCGATGAACAGGAAGAAAGAGTTTGCGGCTCTTCTGAACTGAGAGTACAGGAACCGAGGCAGGAACGTGAGGAAGTTGTACTTTGCAGTGCTGGATAAAAGACAAAAAAGAAATAAGAAATGAGATGTTGATGTTTACAGAAATGTCTACAAAATAAAACACCTGCAGACTGGGGTGGCATTTCATTTGGCATCCATTACGTTTTCCTTAAGCTGGTGGGAAACTGATTTTGCTTGAAGTCATGAGCTACAGTAAAAATTTTCCTCCTTTAAACTAGAAATACCAATGGTTGTTTGGTGACTGATTCATTGTTTAATCAAGCATGGACATCATAATCCTGCATAGTTTTGAGGTGTACTGTATGCATCTAAGGCTGAATACATAGATCACACTTGAGAGTAAAATAAAACAATCAGTAAGGAGTTCATACAAAGATTGAAGCATTAGTCTGTAAAAAGTGAGGTAATAAATGTTTAGCACATCACAGACATTCATGAGTAAACATTGGCCTTTTTACATTCTCCAAATTTCCATTAATATGCATAATATCATATGGTGGAGTTGAGGAAAAACTGACAGTAACAAAAAGTATTAACTCACAATGAAATTGTATTCTTGCTAGTACATAAATCTGGGCTAATACGGCATAAACATTTAACACATCATGGTCATGATAAACAATGGCCTTTTTTTCATTCTCCAGATTGATGCCCCAATTGCCAGTATGTTTATCGGAGTCTGGATATTGACCCATTGTACTACTAATAATCTACATTTAATATTCAAAAGGTTCTATTATATTGTCATTCATTTTTTGAAGTCCCAATAAACTTTTATTTACATAAAAAATATTTAGTGGCCTTAACTATCATGTGCTTACATTTAAATCAGTTATTTTAGTACAATGCACTTATGTACCTAAATGTTTTTGCATTGTACTTACTTTTTGGAAATGACCTGAAAGAACCTTCCCATCCTTACTAACCAAACCTGTCCCTATCCTTACAATATCCCACCTTTATAGCATCATAAGTGTTGTGCAATACAATATGAACACATAACATGTACTTTATGCAAGTACCCAGTAGTTAAGGCCACTTAATATAAAGTGGAACTATATTTTCATTTAGGTCAAGTATGCAGCTTGCATTAATATATTTATTAATGACTTATAGACAGGGCCAGACAAAATCTGCAGACATTTTTATCCATTTCAAATTTAAGAAGAATGATTTTGAGAGTACAGTAACAAAAAACTGAACATGAAATAAAAAATATAACGTTTTAACTTGAGGTTTACAATGCAAATTCAATTAGAACCCCTTGATTGTTAAATTAATACAAGTCTTATATAATATATCTACCAAAAGTATTACTTTACAAACTCTACTGTACATAAATCACATAAAAATTTTCATATTATTCAATAATATTACTGAAAATAATATAAAAACTGAAAAAATATACAGTCAAGCCTGAAATTATTCATATCCCTGGCAAATTCTGACTGGCAAATGTAGATAAAAGCTGACAAATATTTTTTTTTCCAGAACGTTGCCTCTTGTACATCGTCTTATTGTCTTTTGGGAGAAGCCAGTCAAAAAAAAAAAAAATACTAGTTGAATAAATGTATAAAGAATAAAGAATTTGTGAGAATAATTTTGGGCTTGACCGTACATTCACACACTTACTTACATAAGTAAATGAATGTATTGAATGATGAGCTCAAAAATATGCAGATTTCTGCATGTGCGCAGTTTCCGTATGGATCTACCAATCAATTAATTGATTACCAGATTGTACGAAGATTGATAATTTATGGAAATTCTCTACCCTGCACACCCCCAGTTTAGGGCACAAGCATAAACTCCCTGTGAAAGATGTAGAGTGGTAGTTAATGACCATAAAGAGCAGCTACGTTTGAGCAGGTCAGATAGAGCGAGCTGTACAGGGCTCTGGGTTTGAGTGAACATCAATGGGAGTTTGCCAGAACCTCCATCTCTCAGACTGCAGCCTGATTTATGCTCACATTAGGCCCAAGACAGCCAGGCCACTTTAGACAGAGATAAACGTCCCACTCTCAGCCCTGACATCTGCCTCGTTATCCGGCTACTGTACAGATAAACAGTCCATCAGGATACGCAATTTACTTTTTTTCATCACTGTTTGAATACTTTATCAAATATAAACTATGGAAACTTTCAATTTAATTGTCACTTGGAGCATAAAATGACAATTGATCAAGATAAGTTAAATTCAGACTTTTCAGAGTTATTTAGATTATTTAGATAATTATTAGGTATTTAGCAATACCAAGGTTTTATCTTCAGAAGAGTTTAGAAGAAACAAATATTTGGTGGAATAAACCTGATTTTAAATTACAACAAATAAAAACACTTGTTATTTTAAACTAAGAGAATGTTCAGACTTTAATTTAACGTACAATTCACAATACGAACAAACCAGAAGTTTCCCCTTAATAAACTACTAATTAGCTGCTTAATAGTTAGTAAGATAGTAGTTGGGTTTAGGTATTGGAAAGGATTAGAGATGTAAAATAAGACCATACTTTAAGTGCTAATATATAGCTAATAGGTTAATAACAGGCAGGTAATAAGCCAGCAGAAAATAGTGTGAATTGCTTCTTAAACTAAAGTGTCGGCAAGAGAATTTACAGTAAGTTATAGGGCTGCACAATATATCTTTTTAGCATCGATATCACAATGTATGGATCTGTAACGGTCACGTCGCAAGATATGCAATGTTAAGTTGGAATTATAGTTGAGCAGGAGCTACAGAACTGTATTTAATTACTGTATTTATACAGAATTTATCTCATTTAACAACAACAAAAGTTTCTTGTTTCTTGAATTCTTGTTTCTATTCCAAATATCGACATTTCAAAGTGAACAAAATTATTTCATTTACCCCAGTGGCAGATCATTTTGCTTATTTGTATTCATAATCACAGTATTTAAAATCGCAAGAAAATATTGCAATATCAGATTTTTCCGATATCATGCAGCCCTAGTAAGTGATCACTTTTTTTTATCTATAGCTATATATAAACATATAAATTAATATATTATTATATGATATTTAGCCTCTGACTACCAAAATCATTCATTCAAATTTAAATGTTGAAATGTATGAAAAAGTGTTAATTATTAATACAATTAAATAATAATAATAAAAAAGGCCAATTAAGGCTTACAAAAATGAGCATAAAATATGAATACAACACGATATTATCCATCTACCATAACAATGACTTTAATCCGAATAATCGTAGCATTTCAACTCAATTCAAGTTTATTTGTATAGCGTTTTTCACAATAATTATGGTTTCAAAGCAGGGGCACAAAATCAGAAAGTTATTAGTTAATAACTTTATTAGTTGCTAATTATTTTAATTAACCCGTAACTAAAAGCAATTAACAGTTAAAGTTATTACATATAACCATAGTTAACTAGCAGTTATATAATATACAGGTGATGTCCAGTGTTGGAGGAAACGAATAACAAGCAATGCGAGTTACGTAATAATATTCCTTTTCTAAGTAACGAGTAAAGTAACGCAAGACTTTTAAAAAGTGAGTAATAATATTTCAGTTGCTTTTTAAAAAATGTAATGCAAGTTACTTTTCAGTTTAGTTAATTCACTTTTAAAAATTTAATTGCTCAATTAAAATGAACAGTCACATTAAATCCCAAACACAATAGCTATGTTTTCATCCAAAAATGCGAATGAACTTTATGCGCAAAACTGGATTATCGCATTAAAGACGTGCGGATGAAGCAGTGTTTTCATCCAAATAGTCAAAGAAAACAAAATAGTCACTTCCTGATTATCTGGCGCCAAATATCAACAGTAAAAACTGAATTTGCTGCGGTAGAAGAAGCTGAGTCAATCTTTTCTTCATCTAATAAATGACTTGCGCCTCAGAAGGCAATCCTGACCCGCAGTGAACGCGCGGTGGCATTTGAAGGTGTCAGATGCGAAGCACAGACGCTCTTGATTCTGGAGGTCATTAGTATAATAACACTAATACTTAAACGGTAAAGCATTTTAGAATGACCAAAACAACAGTTCAGATGGTTTACAGTGTGCTCAGCCTGCTGGTTTGTCCATTCATACACATTTTCATAATCACATGATCTCTGATAATAAAATCACATGACCTTTTTCTAATGCGCATACTGAAATTTGTGCGGTAAAAGTGTTTCCATCGTAGTTTATGGGCATCTTTTCTTATCGAATAAAAAGTTAATCCTACTCAGTTATGCGCATAAGTTTTTTATACGCATTTTTAAAATGTGTGCGCATCATGGCGTTTCCGTCAACCGTTTTTTATGCGCATAAGCAAAATGCACATAAAAATAGGTGGATGGAAACAAAGCTAATAAAAGCCTTACATTTCACGCACATATATTTTGGGAATGTCCGAAGATACTTGCATTTTGGCAAGGGGTAAAGATTGAGATAATGAAAATTATGCAGGTAGATCTACCTTTTACTCCCCTGTTTTTCTTGCTTGAAGGGATACCCCAGGATATATATAATAAAAACCAGAGATATATACTACATATACTTTTACTAAGTGCAAGAAAGACCATAACAATAAATTGGATGAAGCCACACCCTCCAACAATAGTACAGTGGATAGAAAAACTTGAATGTATATATAGAATGAAGTATATGACTGCTCAACTTCAACAAAAACTGGATATTTTTAAACAAAGATGGGCACCTATTACGTTGTATCTGAATAGGACATAGTATTTCTAGCTCCTTTGAAACTGAAAATATTGCATGTTTTTTTTTTTTTTTTGTTAATAATCGCTGCTGTCACTGAATGTTCTGTTCTGTAAAATGTTTTAATGTATAAAAATAAAGTAAAAAAAAAAAAAAAAGAAAGCCTTACATTTCTGCAATGGAAATATTCTGTTTATTTTGAACACACAAAGGAAAAGAGGATTATCTGAATGGACAGTGATTGTACTTTTGAATAAGACAAAGCATACAAAAGTAGCAAAACATTGCTTTAAACTTTCATTTATCTATATATACGGCACGTAGAGCTCTGGGCTCAGTTCTCCTAAGATAACATTATCCTACACTCATTTTTTATGTGTTTTTTTTTTTAGGTAAATGAAGGTTATACAGTGTATTGTTAATTGCAGAGCTCCTCTGTTTAAAAAAAAGACCCTGCAAGTTCTGAAAGGGATCAAGCCTCAGCCAGGTAATAAAAAGTAACGTAAATGCATTACTTCCCATATAAAGTAACTAAGTAACACAACTAGTTACTTTTTGGGGTGTAACTCAATATTGTAATGCATTACTTTCCGAAGTAACTTTCCCCAACACTGGTGATGTCATTGTTTGTAAGGCAATGAATGAAGTGTATTTGTGTATTAAGTGTATGTGTTGCCCTCAAAGTCTTTATTTATTATTTAAACTGATTAATGACTGATATAAAAAATTGATGTACACTATAATTTTACACAATGCACCCACTAAAATAAATGTACTATGGTGAGAGTCAGACAGATGGCGAGCACTCCTGTAGTGAAAGGGATCCGAGCGCTCTCACCGTCTCTGCCTTTCACTGATCTGCTCTTCAGAGATCTTTATCAGCACACAGCAAACTGAAGCAGCAATTAGCAGCAGTGTTGGAGATGGAAAGTTCTGTCAGAGGCCTGTCGCTCGGGCTTTTCTCCACTTTCAGTGTTTGATG
Source organism: Danio aesculapii (assembly GCF_903798145.1). Lineage (NCBI taxonomy): Eukaryota > Metazoa > Chordata > Actinopteri > Cypriniformes > Danionidae > Danio > Danio aesculapii. The sequence continues at coordinate 47,013,752 of NC_079448.1, read as the reverse complement.
GGTGCAGGAGCGTCAGGTGGTGAACAGCCGCTCTCAGCTGCTCCTCGGATAAAGAAGCTCATTTACATGTTGCTCGGCAACTCTAATTCATGAGTGAAGAGTGAGATCTCCATCTGTCCTTACGTCACGAACACACATTCAGATCTGTTGTCTGACATTCAAAAGATGAAAAATGTCATAATGAATATGACCTATTAAATAAATGAGCAAAAGTGGCGTTGATAGTTCCACAAAATATCTAAATAATTTAATCAGTTTATCTTTCAGTGAACAGTTGTTAAAACCACCATTTCAGTCTTCGTATATATGAAGAATAATTTAATGATTACGCTATTTTTACACCATTAATAAAGAATGTTCTGTGAATTGGAAAGGTGAAAGGCTCTTTACGAAACCAAACGCAGACAAAGAATCTTTATGATTAAATATTGACAGGAAAAAAAGATAACCACATTACAACTACACTGAAAAAAAGTGTTGCATGCAAAACTGTTGCAAACTATTTATTTGTGTTGAATTTAAACAAACAAATTAAATTTAATAATGTTCAACTTAATTTCTTTGTTTAAATTCAGCCCAAATAAATTGTTTACAACCACTTAACATAAAAAAATTGAGTAGATCCAAGAAATCATCTTTGGATCATTTTTTCAGTGTAGAGTGAGATCTCCATCTCATATCACAAACAAATTCAGATCTGCTGTCAGACAGTCAAAAGATGCTAAATGTTACAACGAACATGAACAATTAACAGGGTATCCACATTTTCATGGACATCAGATTCAAGGGTTTTTAAAATCAGTATTCATTTAAAACTAAGCTCCTTTCTAATTCACATAGCCAGCATATGCAGCACCATAAAAGTTTACCTTTCAGAGAAAAAGTCCTTAAAACCAAACATTATTTTTCAAGAGTTCCCACTTAGATATGCTTGGCGTATAAAGCTGGTTTGGCATGCTGTCCCGGGAGAGAACCCTGAGCTCGGAGATCTTTGAGCCCAGGGCTCCCGCCCGGTCGATAAGCATATCAGGAGATCCGAGATCAGGTAGGTCTCGAGAGCTCCCCCTTTTTAGAAAAGGGAGGAAAAGGAGGAGAGAAGGGGTGGAAAGGGGGATTCTTCCAAACAAAGATAAAACATTAGGGAGAAAATGATCCATTTATAGTAAACTAGGATCGCTCTGATTGGATTATTACTGATTACAGATGAGTGGCCAGACGTGCTCAATCATATCACGTGCTCCTCTCGAAATTTGGTTTATGAAACTTCACTTAAGAAAAATGTTAAAGAGGTCACACAGCGGATGCGCTGCTTGGCGCATTATGCAGCGTCATGCATTTTAGAATTCTAAACATAGGTTTCTATTAGGGTACGCACAGCGTCAAGTCGGTGGCTGTCCGTGGCGCCCAGGTACGACTCAGGAAAGTGTTTATATTTCTGCCACGCCACAGAGGGCCATCTGAATAGTTTGGCTGTTGGCGACTATGTTGGCGACTAATGTGCAATACTTCCAACTGTCACGTGCGCACCATGTTGCGGCACTGAGCGGTGGATCGGGTGTGCAACCTGCTTTACATTATTAATAAAAAAACCTTCTGTGCAATATAAAAGGTTCTATTTGTGATTTTTTAATGGAAATACAGATCCCCAAAAACCTTTATTCATTCATTTATGTTCTTTTCAGCTTAGTCCCTTTATTAATCCGGGGTTGCCACAGCAGAATGAACCACCAACTTGTCCAGCATATGTTTTACGCAGCCGATGCCCTACCAGCTGCAACCCATCTCTGGGAAACATCCATACACACTCATACACTTCAGACAATTTAGCCTACCCTATTTACCTGTATCACGTCTTTGGACTGTGGGGGAAACCGGAGCACTCTGAGGAAACCCACGTGAATGCAGGGAGAACATGCAAACTCCACACAGAAACGCCAACTAACCCAGCCGAGGCTCAAACCAGCGACCTTCTTGCTGTGAGGTGACAGCACTACCTACATCGCCACCACATCACCCAAAAACCTTTATTATTATTATTAACTTCAAGGCTACCATGAAAAAAACTTGTAAGTATCTTTGGATAAAAGCATCTGCTAAATGAATACTTGCCAACGGAAATGTAGTTTGATTCAAGTTCAATAGAATTAAAAAAATAAATTAATACTATTTTTTATAAATTAATAAATAAAGCAAAATAGAACACCGATATGAAAACTATTCATTTTATTATGCTGATAATTGCATGAACAGTTTATGATTTATATGTAAAAAGGAAAGGAATTAGATCGTCAAATCATTTGATTTTAATATAAATATTTTAGAATAAATTTGACAATTTTCTCAACCACCAAGAAACAAATCAGAACATTAAAATTTAAAGTTTTTTATTCATAAATAAATAATAAAATACACCATTATAATCCACCACCTAAACTCTGCATACGGGGTACTGGGTCCGTGACATCATTCTTTACATTTTAAAGGTCTGTAGTGGCCCAATACCCCTGTAAGTAGTTCTGTTCTCTCATCAGTTGGAAAAGAAAAACTTTTTCATAGATTGACAGACAATTTCCATTTTTATTATGATTACTGGCATGCGCAAGAACCAACTAAATTATTTAAAGCAGCCTAGACCACACAGAACCTCAAAAGGTACACTTTCAAACTTGAGTTTACCAAAAAAATAAAAAAACACCTCTTTTTTGGAGAGGTTTATTATAACGTAGACAACATATACAATTATTTTAATGCTTTTCAACAGTGTTTTATGAAATTTCTAAAGGGTTTCTTTAAAATGATACCATACTTTTGCAATTACACTTCTGCTTTTGAATTTGGGTAGGCAAAATCCAGGCCAAAACCCCAAAATAGCACTTGACTTAAAGATGTTAATAATAACAAAGTATAATACAAAATACTACAGTATGTTACAGTCCAATAGTAAAATAAAATGTTTTGGTATTAATGTTAATAGTACATACACAATAATATACATTAAAGGGTCTTTGTGGAACCATAGATAGTAATAAAAAAAAATAAAAATAAAAATAAATAAATAAATATATACTTTATTTATATTATATAGAATATATATATTATATATATATATATATATATATATATATATATATATATAAATGTAAAGAAAGTGTACCACATGGCAACATGGAAACATCACGATGCAAGATTTTTAGTAACAAAACCAAACAGGTTGGCGCTTCGGTGCTCACGGCGACCTGAGTTTGATCCTCGCCTTGTGGTGCTATGCCGATTCTTCCTGTCTCTCTGCTCTCCATGCTTTCCTGTCAATACTCTCTACGGGCCTATCCAATGAAGGTGAATCCCCTCATTTAATTATTGCATAAATTAAAATTAGTTTAATTCCCTATTTACATGAAATTAATAAGACCCATTCTCAATTCACATTTTAAGAGACAGTGGCTTCTGATGCAAATAGACCATTAAAAGTATTTTGTCGAGTGCTGTAATCTCTACAGGACCGTTCTCTCAGGACGTTAACCTGCGTCTCTGCTCTCATTTCCTCCACACGACCTCAGAAACCAGATCCAGGTCCTGCTTTAGACCTCGGCCGCTGCTCAGCTCATTTAGCACTGCTTAGCGTCATCATGCTTTTAAAACAAACACGTATCGCACACAAGAGCTCCGGGACTCTGCCTCATGCGCCGTCACCGGATGACTAGTGTAAGCGCTCTGCAAAACGCACCGCAGGGCTCAAAACACGTGCTGCTAATCATTTTAACAGAGCGAAGGTCACAGCCTCGCTGGCGGAGGAATATCTGCAAACGCATCAAGACAACCTTTGGGCTTCCTACAGCACGCACAGCAAAATATATATTTTTTTTTGTGGATTATAAAAAGACTGTTAGGAAATATATGTAGATGAGGACAAAAATTATTTGAAAAATATTATTTTTAAAATATTTTCCAATGGTTTGGGTCTCAAAGTA